>NC_134363.1:13498836-13606336 GCF_048569485.1 Anomaloglossus baeobatrachus
GGGCAGGTGCCTCTAGGATGAGGGCAGGGGCCAGGTGCCTCTAGGATGAGGGCAGGTGCCTCTAGGATGAGGGCAGGGGCCAGGTGCCTCTAGAATGAGGGCAGGGGCCAGGTGCCTCTAGGATGAGAGCCGAGGCAAGGTGCCTCTAGGATGAGGGCCGGGGCCAGGTGCCTCTAGGATGGGGGCAGGGGCCAGGTGCCTCTAGGATGAGGGCGGGGCCAGGTGCCTCTAGGATGAGGGCGGGGCCAGGTGCCTCTAGGATGAGAGCCGGGGCCAGGTGCCTCTAGGATGAGGGCCGGGGCCAGGTGCCTCTAGGATGAGGGCCGGGGCCAGGTGCCTCTAGGATGAGGGGCGGGGCCAGGTGCCTCTAGGATGAGGGCAGGGGCCAGGTGCCTCTAGGATGAGGGCAGGGGCCAGGTGCCTCTAGGATGAGGGCAGGGGCCAGGTGCCTCTAGGATGAGGGCAGGGGCCAGGTGCCTCTAGGATGAGGGCCGGGGCCAGGTGCCTCTAGGATGAGGGCAGGGGCCAGGTGCCTCTAGGATGAGGGCCGGGGCCAGGTGCCTCTAGGATGAGGGCCGGGGCCAGGTGCCTCTAAGATGAGGGCCGGGGGCCAGGTGCCTCTAGGATGAGGGCAGGGGCCAGGTGCCTCTAGGATGAGGGCGGGGCCAGGTGCCTCTAGGATGAGGGGCGGGGCCAGGTGCCTCTAGGATGAGAGCCGGGGCCAGGTGCCTCTAGGATGAGGGCCGGGGCCAGGTGCCTCTAGGATGAGGGCCGGGGCCAGGTGCCTCTAGGATGAGGGGCCGGGGCCAGGTGCCTCTAGGATGAGGGCAGGGGCCAGGTGCCTCTAGGATGAGGGCAGGGGCCAGGTGCCTCTAGGATGAGGGCAGGGGCCAGGTGCCTCTAGGATGAGGGCAGGGGCCAGGTGCCTCTAGGATGAGGGCCGGGGCCAGGTGCCTCTAGGATGAGGGCAGGGGCCAGGTGCCTCTAGGATGAGGGCCGGGGCCAGGTGCCTCTAGGATGAGAGCCGGGGCCAGGTGCCTCTAGGATGAGGGCAGCGGCCAGGTGCCTCTAGGATGAGGGCCGGGGGCCAGGTGCCTCTAGGATGAGGGCAGGGGCCAGGTGCCTCTAGGATGAGGGCAGGGGCCAGGTGCCTCTAGGATGAGGGCCGGAGCCAGGTGCCTCTAGGATGAGGGCAGGGGCCAGGTGCCTCTAGGATGAGAGCCGGGGCCAGGTGCCTCTAGGATGAGAGCCGGGGCCAGGTGCCTCTAGGAGGAGGGCAGGGGCCAGGTGCCTCTAGGATGAGGGCAGGGGCCAGGTGCCTCTAGGATGAGGGCAGGGGCCAGGTGCCTCTAGGATGAGGGCAGGGGCCAGGTGCCTCTAGGATGAGGGGCGGGGGCAGGTGCCTCTAGGATGAGGGCAGGGGCCAGGTGCCTCTAGGATGAGGGGCGGGGCCAGGTGCCTCTAGGATGAGGGCAGGGGCCAGGTGCCTCTAGGATGAGGGCAGGGGCCAGGTGCCTCTAGGATGAGGGGCGGGGGCAGGTGCCTCTAGGATGAGGGCAGGGGCCAGGTGCCTCTAGGATGAAGGCCGGGGCCAGGTGCCTCTAGGATGAGGGCCGGGGCCAGGTGCCTCTAGGATGAGGGGCGGGGGCAGGTGCCTCTAGGATGAGGGCAGGGGCCAGGTGCCTCTAGGATGAGGGCCGGGGCCAGGTGCCTCTAGGATGAGGGGCGGGGCCAGGTGCCTCTAGGATGAGGGCAGGTGCCTCTAGGATGAGGGCAGGGGCCAGGTGCCTCTAGGATGAAGGCCGGGGCCAGGTGCCTCTAGGATGAGGGCCGGGGCCAGGTGCCTCTAGGATGAGGGGCGGGGGCAGGTGCCTCTAGGATGAGGGCAGGGGCCAGGTGCCTCTAGGATGAGGGCCGGGGCCAGGTGCCTCTAGGATGAGGGGCGGGGGCAGGTGCCTCTAGGATGAGGGCAGGTGCCTCTAGGATGAGGGGCGGGGGCAGGTGCCTCTAGGATGAGGGCCGGGGCAGGTGCCTCTAGGATGAGGGCAGGGGCCAGGTGCCTCTAGGATGAGGGCAGGTGCCTCTAGGATGAGGGCAGGGGCCAGGTGTCTCTAGGATGAGGGCAGGGGCCAGGTGCCTCTAGGATGAGGGGCGGGGCCAGGTGCCTCTAGGATGAGGGCAGGGGCCAGGTGCCTCTAGGATGAGGGCAGGGGCCAGGTGCCTCTAGGATGAGGGCAGTTGCCAGGTGCCTCTAGGATGAGGGGCAGGGGCCAGGTGCCTCTAGGATGAGAGCCGGGGCCAGGTGCCTCTAGGATGAGAGCCGGGGCCAGGTGCCTCTAGGATGAGGGCAGGGGCCAGGTGCCTCTAGGATGAGGGGCAGGGGCCAGGTGCCTCTAGGATGAGAGCCGGGGCCAGGTGCCTCTAGGATGAGAGCCGGGGCCAGGTGCCTCTAGGATGAGGGGCAGGGGCCAGGTGCCTCTAGGATGAGGGCAGGGGCCAGGTGCCTCTAGGATGAGGGCCGGGGCCAGGTGCCTCTAGGATGAGGGGCAGGGGCCAGGTGCCTCTAGGATGAGGGCAGGGGCCAGGTGCCTCTAGGATGAGGGGCGGGGCCAGGTGCCTCTAGGATGAGGGCAGGGGCCAGCTGCCTCTAGGATGAGGGCAGGGGCCAGGTGCCTCTAGGATGAGGGCCGGGGCCAGGTGCCTCTAGGATGAGGGCCGGGGCCAGGTGCCTCTAGGATGAGGGCCGGGGGCCAGGTGCCTCTAGGATGGGGGCAGGGGCCAGGTGCCTCTAGGATGAGGGCCGGGGCCAGGTGCCTCTAGGATGAGGGCCGGGGCCAGGTGCCTCTAAGATGAGGGCCGGGGGCCAGGTGCCTCTAGGATGGGGGCAGGGGCCAGGTGCCTCTAGGATGAGGGGCGGGGCCAGGTGCCTCTAGGATGAGGGGCGGGGCCAGGTGCCTCTAGGATGAGAGCCGGGGCCAGGTGCCTCTAGGATGAGGGCCGGGGCCAGGTGCCTCTAGGATGAGGGCCGGGGCCAGGTGCCTCTAGGATGAGGGGCGGGGCCAGGTGCCTCTAGGATGAGGGCAGGGGCCAGGTGCCTCTAGGATGAGGGCAGGGGCCAGGTGCCTCTAGGATGAGGGCAGGGGCCAGGTGCCTCTAGGATGAGGGCAGGGGCCAGGTGCCTCTAGGATGAGGGCCGGGGCCAGGTGCCTCTAGGATGAGGGCAGGGGCCAGGTGCCTCTAGGATGAGGGCCGGGGCCAGGTGCCTCTAGGATGAGAGCCGGGGCCAGGTGCCTCTAGGATGAGGGCAGCGGCCAGGTGCCTCTAGGATGAGGGCCGGGGGCCAGGTGCCTCTAGGATGAGGGCAGGGGCCAGGTGCCTCTAGGATGAGGGCAGGGGCCAGGTGCCTCTAGGATGAGGGCCGGAGCCAGGTGCCTCTAGGATGAGGGCAGGGGCCAGGTGCCTCTAGGATGAGAGCCGGGGCCAGGTGCCTCTAGGATGAGAGCCGGGGCCAGGTGCCTCTAGGAGGAGGGCAGGGGCCAGGTGCCTCTAGGATGAGGGCAGGGGCCAGGTGCCTCTAGGATGAGGGCAGGGGCCAGGTGCCTCTAGGATGAGGGCAGGGGCCAGGTGCCTCTAGGATGAGGGGCGGGGGCAGGTGCCTCTAGGATGAGGGCAGGGGCCAGGTGCCTCTAGGATGAGGGGCGGGGCCAGGTGCCTCTAGGATGAGGGCAGGGGCCAGGTGCCTCTAGGATGAGGGCAGGGGCCAGGTGCCTCTAGGATGAGGGCGGGGGCAGGTGCCTCTAGGATGAGGGCAGGGGCCAGGTGCCTCTAGGATGAGGGGCGGGGCCAGGTGCCTCTAGGATGAGGGCAGGGGCCAGGTGCCTCTAGGATGAGGGCAGGGGCCAGGTGCCTCTAGGATGAGAGCAGGGGCCAGGTGCCTCTAGGATGAGGGCCGGGGCAGGTGCCTCTAGGATGAGGGCAGGGGCCAGGTGCCTCTAGGATGAGGGCAGGTGCCTCTAGGATGAGGGCAGGGGCCAGGTGCCTCTAGAATGAGGGCAGGGGCCAGGTGCCTCTAGGATGAGAGCCGGGGCCAGGTGCCTCTAGGATGAGAGCCGGGGCCAGGTGCCTCTAGGATGAGGGCAGGGGCCAGGTGCCTCTAGGATGAGGGCAGGGGCCAGGTGCCTCTAGGATGAGGGCAGGGGCCAGGTGCCTCTAGGATGAGGGCAGGGGCCAGGTGCCTCTAGGATGAGGGGCGGGGGCAGGTGCCTCTAGGATGAGGGCAGGGGCCAGGTGCCTCTAGGATGAGGGGCGGGGCCAGGTGCCTCTAGGATGAGGGCAGGGGCCAGGTGCCTCTAGGATGAGGGCAGGGGCCAGGTGCCTCTAGGATGAAGGGCGGGGGCAGGTGCCTCTAGGATGAGGGCAGGGGCCAGGTGCCTCTAGGATGAGGGGCGGGGCCAGGTGCCTCTAGGATGAGGGCAGGGGCCAGGTGCCTCTAGGATGAGGGCAGGGGCCAGGTGCCTCTAGGATGAGGGCAGGGGCCAGGTGCCTCTAGGATGAGGGCCGGGGCAGGTGCCTCTAGGATGAGGGCAGGGGCCAGGTGCCTCTAGGATGAGGGCAGGTGCCTCTAGGATGAGGGCAGGGGCCAGGTGCCTCTAGAATGAGGGCAGGGGCCAGGTGCCTCTAGGATGAGAGCCGGGGCCAGGTGCCTCTAGGATGAGGGCCGGGGGCCAGGTGCCTCTAGGATGGGGGCAGGGGCCAGGTGCCTCTAGGATGAGGGGCGGGGCCAGGTGCCTCTAGGATGAGGGGCGGGGCCAGGTGCCTCTAGGATGAGAGCCGGGGCCAGGTGCCTCTAGGATGAGGGCCGGGGCCAGGTGCCTCTAGGATGAGGGCCGGGGCCAGGTGCCTCTAGGATGAGGGGCGGGGCCAGGTGCCTCTAGGATGAGGGCAGGGGCCAGGTGCCTCTAGGATGAGGGCAGGGGCCAGGTGCCTCTAGGATGAGGGCAGGGGCCAGGTGCCTCTAGGATGAGGGCAGGGGCCAGGTGCCTCTAGGATGAGGGCCGGGGCCAGGTGCCTCTAGGATGAGGGCAGGGGCCAGGTGCCTCTAGGATGAGGGCCGGGGCCAGGTGCCTCTAGGATGAGGGCCGGGGCCAGGTGCCTCTAAGATGAGGGCCGGGGGCCAGGTGCCTCTAGGATGGGGGCAGGGGCCAGGTGCCTCTAGGATGAGGGGCGGGGCCAGGTGCCTCTAGGATGAGGGGCGGGGCCAGGTGCCTCTAGGATGAGAGCCGGGGCCAGGTGCCTCTAGGATGAGGGCCGGGGCCAGGTGCCTCTAGGATGAGGGCCGGGGCCAGGTGCCTCTAGGATGAGGGGCGGGGCCAGGTGCCTCTAGGATGAGGGCAGGGGCCAGGTGCCTCTAGGATGAGGGCAGGGGCCAGGTGCCTCTAGGATGAGGGCAGGGGCCAGGTGCCTCTAGGATGAGGGCAGGGGCCAGGTGCCTCTAGGATGAGGGCCGGGGCCAGGTGCCTCTAGGATGAGGGCAGGGGCCAGGTGCCTCTAGGATGAGGGCCGGGGCCAGGTGCCTCTAGGATGAGAGCCGGGGCCAGGTGCCTCTAGGATGAGGGCAGCGGCCAGGTGCCTCTAGGATGAGGGCCGGGGCCAGGTGCCTCTAGGATGAGGGCAGGGGCCAGGTGCCTCTAGGATGAGGGCAGGGGCCAGGTGCCTCTAGGATGAGGGCCGGAGCCAGGTGCCTCTAGGATGAGGGCAGGGGCCAGGTGCCTCTAGGATGAGAGCCGGGGCCAGGTGCCTCTAGGATGAGAGCCGGGGCCAGGTGCCTCTAGGAGGAGGGCAGGGGCCAGGTGCCTCTAGGATGAGGGCAGGGGCCAGGTGCCTCTAGGATGAGGGCAGGGGCCAGGTGCCTCTAGGATGAGGGCAGGGGCCAGGTGCCTCTAGGATGAGGGGCGGGGGCAGGTGCCTCTAGGATGAGGGCAGGGGCCAGGTGCCTCTAGGATGAGGGGCGGGGCCAGGTGCCTCTAGGATGAGGGCAGGGGCCAGGTGCCTCTAGGATGAGGGCAGGGGCCAGGTGCCTCTAGGATGAGGGGCGGGGGCAGGTGCCTCTAGGATGAGGGCAGGGGCCAGGTGCCTCTAGGATGAGGGGCGGGGCCAGGTGCCTCTAGGATGAGGGCAGGGGCCAGGTGCCTCTAGGATGAGGGCAGGGGCCAGGTGCCTCTAGGATGAGAGCAGGGGCCAGGTGCCTCTAGGATGAGGGCCGGGGCAGGTGCCTCTAGGATGAGGGCAGGGGCCAGGTGCCTCTAGGATGAGGGCAGGTGCCTCTAGGATGAGGGCAGGGGCCAGGTGCCTCTAGAATGAGGGCAGGGGCCAGGTGCCTCTAGGATGAGAGCCGGGGCCAGGTGCCTCTAGGATGAGAGCCGGGGCCAGGTGCCTCTAGGATGAGGGCAGGGGCCAGGTGCCTCTAGGATGAGGGCAGGGGCCAGGTGCCTCTAGGATGAGGGCAGGGGCCAGGTGCCTCTAGGATGAGGGCAGGGGCCAGGTGCCTCTAGGATGAGGGGCGGGGGCAGGTGCCTCTAGGATGAGGGCAGGGGCCAGGTGCCTCTAGGATGAGGGGCGGGGCCAGGTGCCTCTAGGATGAGGGCAGGGGCCAGGTGCCTCTAGGATGAGGGCAGGGGCCAGGTGCCTCTAGGATGAAGGCGGGGGCAGGTGCCTCTAGGATGAGGGCAGGGGCCAGGTGCCTCTAGGATGAGGGGCGGGGCCAGGTGCCTCTAGGATGAGGGCAGGGGCCAGGTGCCTCTAGGATGAGGGCAGGGGCCAGGTGCCTCTAGGATGAGGGCAGGGGCCAGGTGCCTCTAGGATGAGGGCCGGGGCAGGTGCCTCTAGGATGAGGGCAGGGGCCAGGTGCCTCTAGGATGAGGGCAGGTGCCTCTAGGATGAGGGCAGGGGCCAGGTGCCTCTAGAATGAGGGCAGGGGCCAGGTGCCTCTAGGATGAGAGCCGGGGCCAGGTGCCTCTAGGATGAGGGCAGGGGCCAGGTGCCTCTAGGATGAGGGCAGGGGCCAGGTGCCTCTAGGATGAGGGCAGGGGCCAGGTGCCTCTAGGATGAGGGCAGTTGCCAGGTGCCTCTAGGATGAGGGGCAGGGGCCAGGTGCCTCTAGGATGAGAGCCGGGGCCAGGTGCCTCTAGGATGAGAGCCGGGGCCAGGTGCCTCTAGGATGAGGGCAGGGGCCAGGTGCCTCTAGGATGAGGGCAGGGGCCAGGTGCCTCTAGGATGAGGGGCAGGGGCCAGGTGCCTCTAGGATGAGAGACGGGGCCAGGTGCCTCTAGGATGAGAGCCGGAGCCAGGTGCCTCTAGGATGAGGGCAGGGGCCAGGTGCCTCTAGGATGAGAGCCGGGGCCAGGTGCCTCTAGGATGAGAGCCGGGGCCAGGTGCCTCTAGGAGGAGGGCAGGGGCCAGGTGCCTCTAGGATGAGGGCAGGGGCCAGGTGCCTCTAGGATGAGGGCAGGGGCCAGGTGCCTCTAGGATGAGGGCAGGGGCCAGGTGCCTCTAGGATGAGGGCAGGGGCCAGGTGCCTCTAGGATGAGGGCGGGGGCAGGTGCCTCTAGGATGAGGGCAGGGGCCAGGTGCCTCTAGGATGAGGGGCGGGGCCAGGTGCCTCTAGGATGAGGGCAGGGGCCAGGTGCCTCTAGGATGAGGGCAGGGGCCAGGTGCCTCTAGGATGAGGGGCGGGGGCAGGTGCCTCTAGGATGAGGGCAGGGGCCAGGTGCCTCTAGGATGAGGGGCGGGCCAGGTGACTCTAGGATGAGGGCAGGGGCCAGGTGCCTCTAGGATGAGGGCAGGGGCCAGGTGCCTCTAGGATGAGAGCAGGGGCCAGGTGCCTCTAGGATGAGGGCCGGGGCAGGTGCCTCTAGGATGAGGGCAGGGGCCAGGTGCCTCTAGGATGAGGGCAGGTGCCTCTAGATGAGGGCAGGGGCCAGGTGCCTCTAGAATGAGGGCAGGGGCCAGGTGCCTCTAGGATGAGAGCCGGGGCCAGGTGCCTCTAGGATGAGAGCCGGGGCCAGGTGCCTCTAGGATGAGGGCAGGGGCCAGGTGCCTCTAGGATGAGGGCAGGGGCCAGGTGCCTCTAGGATGAGGGCAGGGGCCAGGTGCCTCTAGGATGAGGGCAGGGGCCAGGTGCCTCTAGGATGAGGGCAGGGGCCAGGTGCCTCTAGGATGAGGGGCGGGGGCAGGTGCCTCTAGGATGAGGGCAGGGGCCAGGTGCCTCTAGGATGAGGGGCGGGGCCAGGTGCCTCTAGGATGAGGGCAGGGCCAGGTGCCTCTAGGATGAGGGCAGGGGCCAGGTGCCTCTAGGATGAAGGGCGGGGGCAGGTGCCTCTAGGATGAGGGCAGGGGCCAGGTGCCTCTAGGATGAGGGGCGGGGCCAGGTGCCTCTAGGATGAGGGCAGGGGCCAGGTGCCTCTAGGATGAGGGCAGGGGCCAGGTGCCTCTAGGATGAGGGCAGGGGCCAGGTGCCTCTAGGATGAGGGCCGGGGCAGGTGCCTCTAGGATGAGGGCAGGGGCCAGGTGCCTCTAGGATGAGGGCAGGTGCCTCTAGGATGAGGGCAGGGGCCAGGTGCCTCTAGAATGAGGGCAGGGGCCAGGTGCCTCTAGGATGAGAGCCGGGGCCAGGTGCCTCTAGGATGAGGGCAGGGGCCAGGTGCCTCTAGGATGAGGGCAGGGGCCAGGTGCCTCTAGGATGAGGGCAGGGGCCAGGTGCCTCTAGGATGAGGGCAGTTGCCAGGTGCCTCTAGGATGAGGGGCAGGGGCCAGGTGCCTCTAGGATGAGAGCCGGGGCCAGGTGCCTCTAGGATGAGAGCCGGGGCCAGGTGCCTCTAGGATGAGGGCAGGGGCCAGGTGCCTCTAGGATGAGGGCAGGGGCCAGGTGCCTCTAGGATGAGGGGCAGGGGCCAGGTGCCTCTAGGATGAGAGCCGGGGCCAGGTGCCTCTAGGATGAGAGCCGGGGCCAGGTGCCTCTGGGATGAGGGGCAGGGGCCAGGTGCCTCTAGGATGAGGGCAGGGGCCAGGTGCCTCTAGGATGAGGGCCGGGGCCAGGTGCCTCTAGGATGAGGGCAGGGGCCAGGTGCCTCTAGGATGAGGGCAGGGGCCAGGTGCCTCTAGGATGAGGGCGGGGCCAGGTGCCTCTAGGATGAGGGCAGGGGCCAGCTGCCTCTAGGATGAGGGCAGGGGCCAGGTGCCTCTAGGATTAGGGCCGGGGGCCAGGTGCCTCTAGGATGAGAGCCAGGGCCAGGTGCCTCTAGGATGAGGGCCGGGGCCAGGTGCCTCTAGGATGAGGGCCGGGGCCAGGTGCCTCTAGGATGAGGGCCGGGGCCAGGTGCCTCTAGGATGAGGGGCGGGGCCAGGTGCCTCTAGGATGAGGGCAGGGGCCAGGTGCCTCTAGGATGAGGGCAGGGGCCAGGTGCCTCTAGGATGAGGGCAGGGGCCAGGTGCCTCTAGGATGAGGGCAGGGGCCAGGTGCCTCTAGGATGAGGGCCGGGGCCAGGTGCCTCTAGGATGAGGGCCGGGGCCAGGTGCCTCTAAGATGAGGGCCGGGGCCAGGTGCCTCTAGGATGAGAGCCGGGGCCAGGTGCCTCTAGGATGAGGGCAGGGGCCAGGTGCCTCTAGGATGAGGGCCGGGGGCCAGGTGCCTCTAGGATGAGGGCAGGGGCCAGGTGCCTCTAGGATGAGGGCAGGGGCCAGGTGCCTCTAGGATGAGGGCCGGAGCCAGGTGCCTCTAGGATGAGGGCAGGGGCCAGGTGCCTCTAGGATGAGAGCCGGGGCCAGGTGCCTCTAGGATGAGGGCAGGGGCCAGGTGCCTCTAGGATGAGGGCAGGGGCCAGGTGCCTCTAGGATGAGGGCAGGGGCCAGGTGCCTCTAGGATGAGGGCCGGGGCCAGGTGCCTCTAGGATGAGGGGCGGGGCCAGGTGCCTCTAGGATGAGGGGCGGGGCCAGGTGCCTCTAGGATGAGAGTCGGGGCCAGGTGCCTCTAGGATGAGGGCCGGGGCCAGGTGCCTCTAGGATGAGGGCAGGGGCCAGGTGCCTCTAGGATGAGGGCAGGGGCCAGGTGTTTCTAGGATGAGGGCAGGGGCCAGGTGCCTCTAGGATGAGAGCTGGGGCCAGGTGCCTCTAGGATGAGGGCCGGGGGCCAGGTGCCTCTAGGATGAGGGCAGGGGCCAGGTGCCTCTAGGATGAGGGCCGGGGCCAGGTGCCTCTAGGATGAGGGCAGGGGCCAGGTGCCTCTAGGATGAGGGCCGGGGCCAGGTGCCTCTAGGATGAGGGGCAGGGGCCAGGTGCCTCTAGGATGAGAGCCGGGGCCAGGTGCCTCTAGGATGAGAGCCGGGGCCAGGTGCCTCTGGGATGAGGGGCAGGGGCCAGGTGCCTCTAGGATGAGGGCAGGGGCCAGGTGCCTCTAGGATGAGGGCCGGGGCCAGGTGCCTCTAGGATGAGGGCAGGGGCCAGGTGCCTCTAGGATGAGGGCCGGGGCCAGGTGCCTCTAGGATGAGGGCAGGGGCCAGGTGCCTCTAGGATGAGGGCAGGGGCCAGGTGCCTCTAGGATGAGGGCCGGGGCCAGGTGCCTCTAGGATGAGGGCAGGGGCCAGGTGTTTCTAGGATGAGGGCAGGGGCCAGGTGCCTCTAGGATGAGAGCTGGGCCAGGTGCCTCTAGGATGAGGGCCGGGGGCCAGGTGCCTCTAGGATGAGGGCAGGGGCCAGGTGCCTCTAGGATGAGGGCCGGGGCCAGGTGCCTCTAGGATGAGGGCAGGGGCCAGGTGCCTCTAGGATGAGGGCCGGGGCCAGGTGCCTCAAGGATGAGGGCCGGGGCCAGGTGCCTCTAGGATGAGGGCAGGGGCCAGGTGCCTCTAGGATGAGGGCAGGGGCCAGGTGCCTCTAGGATGAGGGCCGGGGCCAGGTGCCTCTAGGATGAGGGCCGGGGCCAGGTGCCTCTAGGATGAGGGCAGGGGCCAGGTGCCTCTAGGATGAGGGCAGGGGCCAGGTGCCTCTAGGATGAGGGCAGGGGCCAGGTGCCTCTAGGATGAGGGCAGGGGCCAGGTGCCTCTAGGATGAGGGCCGGGGCCAGGTGCCTCTAGGATGAGGGCAGGGGCCAGGTGCCTCTAGGATGAGGGCCGGGGCCAGGTGCCTCTAGGATGAGGGCCGGGGCTAGGTGCCTCTAGGATGAGGGCCGGGGCCAGGTGCCTCTAGGATGAGGGCCGGGGGTCAGGTGCCTCTAGGATGAGGGCCGGGGCCAGGTGCCTCTAGGATGAGGGCAGGGGCCAGGTGCCTCTAGGATGAGGGCCGGGGCCAGGTGCCTCTAGGATGAGGGCCGGGGCCAGGTGCCTCTAGGATGAGGGCCGGGGCCAGGTGCCTCTAGGATGAGGGCAGGGGCCAGGTGCCTCCAGGATGAGGGCCGGGGCCAGGTGCCTCTAGGATGAGGGCAGGGGCCAGGTGCCTCTAGGATGAGGGCCGGGGCCAGGTGCCTCTAGGATGAGGGGCGGGGGCAGGTGCCTCTAGGATGAGAGCCGGGGGCGAGGTGCCTCTAGGATGAGGGGCGGGGCCAGGTGCCTCTAGGATGAGGGCCGGGGCCAGGTGCCTCTAGGATGAGGGCCGGGACCAGGTGCCTCTAGGATGAGGGCCGGGGCCAGGTGCCTCTAGGATGAGGGCAGGGGCCAGGTGCCTCTAGGATGAGAGCCGGGGCCAGGCGCCTCTAGGATGAGGGCAGGGGCCAGGTGCCTCTAGGATGAGGGCAGGGGCCACGTGCCTCTAGGATGAGGGCAGGGGCCAGGTGCCTCTAGGATGAGGGCAGGGGCCAGGTGCCTCTAGGATGAGGGCAGGGGCCAGGTGCCTCTAGAATGAGGGGCGGGGGCTTCTAGGATGAGGGCAGGGGCCAGGTGCCTCTAGGATGAGGGGCGGGGGCTTCTAGGATGAGGGCAGGGGCCAGGTGCCTCTAGGATGAGGGGCGGGGGCTTCTAGGATGAGGGCAGGGGCCAGGTGCCTCTAGGATGAGGGGCGGGGGCTTCTAGGATGAGGGCAGGGGCCAGGTGCCTCTAGGATGAGGGGCGGGGGCTTCTAGGATGAGGGCAGGGGCCAGGTGCCTCTAGGATGAGGGGCGGGGGCTTCTAGGATGAGGGCAGGGGCCAGGTGCCTCTAGGATGAGGGGCGGGGGCTTCTAGGATGAGGGCAGGGGCCAGGTGCCTCTAGGATGAGGGGCGGGGGCTTCTAGGATGAGGGCAGGGGGCCGGGGGTTTTCTGGACATCATTGGTAACGACCCTTGTGGGAATCAAGAATGTGAGTGTTGTAGATGTACGAGAGGCAAAAAGCAATTTATTTCCATGGTAACAAGAAGATTTTATCTCAAAAAGTTGTTTTTTTTTTAAATTGCCACATTTCATTTATCATCTACATAACTGCAATGTCCGTGCAAATTACGTGGGACAAAGCACCACACCGCTCCACCTCACTGGTCCTCCACCACACCGCTCCACCACACCGCTCCACCACACCGCTCCACCACACCGGTCCTCCACCACACCGCTCCACCACACCGCTCCACCACGACTGTCCACTACGCTGGTCCTCCACCACACCGGTTCTCCACTCCACTCCACCATGCCAGTCCCACATGCCGCGCAACCGCACTCATCCACCAAGCTGATGCACCATGCCAGGCCACCACATCGCAGCACCGCTCCTCTACCATGCCAGGCCACCACATCGCAGCACCGCTCCTCTACCATGCCAGTCCACCACATCGCAGCACCGCTCCGCTCCTCTACCATGCCAGGCCACCACATTGCAGCACCGCTCCTCTACCATGCCAGTCCACCACATCGCAGCACCGCTCCGCTTCTCTACCATGCCAGTCCACCACATCGCAGCACCGCTCCGCTCCTCTACCATGCCAGTCCACCACATCGCAGCTCCGCTCCTCTACCATGCCAGTCCACCACATCGCAGCACCACTCCACTCCTCTACCATGCCAGTCCACCACATCGCAGCACCACTCCGCTCCTCTACCATGCCAGTCCACCACATCGCAGCACCGCTCCGCTCCTCTACCATGCCAGTCCACCACATCGTAGCACCGCTCCGCTCCTCTACCATGCCAGTCCACCACATCGCAGCACCGCTCCGCTCCTCTACCATACCAGTCCACCACATCGCAGCTCCACTCCTCTACCATGCCAGTCCACCACATCGCAGCTCCGCTCCTCTACCATGCCAGTCCACCACATTGCAGCACCACTCCGCTCCTCTACCATGCCAGTCCACCACATCGCAGCACCACTCCACTCCTCTACCATGCCAGTCCACCACATCGCAGCACCGCTCCACTCCTCTACCATGCCAGTCCACCACATCGCAGCACCACTCCACTCCTCTACCATGCCAGTCCACCACATTGCAGCACAGCTCCACTCCTCTACCATGCCAGTCCACCACATCGCAGCACCACTCCGCTCCTCTACCATGCCAGTCCACCACATCGCAGCTCCGCTCCTCTACCATGCCAGTCCACCACATCGCAGCACCACTCCGCTCCTCTACCATGCCAGTCCACCACATCGCAGCACCGCTCCACTCCTCTACCATGCCAGTCCACCACATCGCAGCACCGCTCCGCTCCTCTACCATGCCAGTCCACCACATCGCAGCTCCGCTCCTCTACCATGCCAGTCCACCACATCGCAGCTCCGCTCCTCTACCATGCCAGTCCACCACATCGCAGCACCACTCCGCTCCTCTACCATGCCAGTCCACCACATCGCAGCTCCGCTCCTCTACCATGCCAGTCCACCACATCGCAGCACCGCTACGCTCCTCTACCATGCCAGTCCACCACATCGCAGCACCGCTCCTCTACCATGCCAGTCCACCACATCGCAGCACCACTCCGCTCCTCTACCATGCCAGTCCACCACATCGCAGCACCGCTCCACTCCTCTAACATGCCAGTCCACCACATCGCAGCTCCGCTCCTCTACCATGCCAGTCCAGCACATCGCAGCACCACTCCACTCCTCTACCATGCCAGTCCACCACATCGCAGCACCGCTCCACTCCTCTACCATGCCAGTCCACCATATCGCAGCACCGCTCCGCTCCTCTACCATGCCAGTCCACCACATCGCAGCACCACTCCGCTCCTCTACCATGCCAGTCCACCACATCGCAGCACCACTCCGCTCCTCTACCATGCCAGTCCACCACATCGCAGCTCCGCTCCTCTACCATGCCAGTCCACCACATCGCAGCTCCGCTCCTCTACCACGCCAGTCCACCACATCGCAGCTCCGCTTCTCTACCATTCCAGTCCACCACATCGCAGCTCCGCTCCTCTACCATGCCAGTCCACCACATCGCAGCACCGCTACGCTCCTCTACCATGCCAGTCCACCACATCGCAGCTCCGCTCCTCTACCATGCCAGTCCACCACATCGCAGCACCGCTACGCTCCTCTACCATGCCTGTCCACCACATCGCAGCTCCGCTCCTCTACCATGCCAGGCCACCACATCTTAGCACCGCTCCGCTCCTCTACCATGCCAGTCCACCACATCGCAGCACCGCTCCGCTCCTCTACCATGCCAGTCCACCACATCGCAGCACCGCTCCGCTCCTCTACCATGCCAGTCCACCACATCGCAGCTCCGCTCCTCTACCATGCCAGTCCACATCGCAGCACCACTCCGCTCCTCTACCATGCCAGTCCACCACATCGCAGCACCACTCCACTCCTCTACCATGCCAGTCCACCACATTGCAGCACCACTCCGCTCCTCTACCATGCCAGTCCACCACATCGCAGCACCACTCCACTCCTCCACCATGCCAGTCCACCACATTGCAGCACCGCTCCGCTCCTCTACCATGCCAGTCCACCACATTGCAGCACCGCTCCGCTCCTCCACCATGCCAGTCCACCACATTGCAGCACCACTCCACTCCTCTACCATGCCAGTCCACCACATCGCAGCACCGCTCCACTCCTCTACCATGCCAGTCCACCACATCGCAGCACCACTCCACTCCTCTACCATGCCAGTCCACCACATTGCAGCACCGCTCCACTCCTCTACCATGCCAGTCCACCACATCGCAGCACCACTCCGCTCCTCTACCATGCCAGTCCACCACATCGCAGCTCCGCTCCTCTACCATGCCAGTCCACCACATCGCAGCACCACTCCGCTCCTCTACCATGCCAGTCCACCACATCGCAGCACCGCTCCACTCCTCTACCATGCCAGTCCACCACATCGCAGCACCGCTCCGCTCCTCTACCATGCCAGTCCACCACATCGCAGCTCCGCTCCTCTACCATGCCAGTCCACCAGATCGCAGCTCCGCTCCTCTACCATGCCAGTCCACCACATCGCAGCACCACTCCGCTCCTCTACCATGCCAGTCCACCACATCGCAGCACCGCTCCACTCCTCTACCATGCCAGTCCACCACATCGCAGCTCCGCTCCTCTACCATGCCAGTCCACCACATCGCAGCACCACTCCACTCCTCTACCATGCCAGTCCAGCACATCGCAGCACCACTCCACTCCTCTACCATGCCAGTCCACCACATCGCAGCACCGCTCCACTCCTCTACCATGCCAGTCCACCATATCGCAGCACCGCTCCGCTCCTCTACCATGCCAGTCCACCACATCGCAGCACCACTCCGCTCCTCTACCATGCCAGTCCACCACATCGCAGCTCCGCTCCTCTACCATGCCAGTCCACCACATCGCAGCTCCGCTCCTCTACCATGCCAGTCCACCACATCGCAGCTCCGCTCCTCTACCATGCCAGTCCACCACATCGCAGCTCCGCTCCTCTACCATGCCAGTCCACCACATCGCAGCACCGCTACGCTCCTCTACCATGCCAGTCCACCACATCGCAGCTCCGCTCCTCTACCATGCCAGTCCACCACATCGCAGCACCACTCCTCTACCATGCCAGTCCACCACATCGCAGCTCCGCTCCTCTACCATGCCAGTCCACCACATCGCAGCACCGCTACGCTCCTCTACCATGCCAGGCCACCACATCGCAGCTCCGCTCCTCTACCATGCCAGTCCACCACATCGCAGCACCGCTCCGCTCCTCTACCATGCCAGTCCACCACATCGCAGCTCCGCTCCTCTACCATGCCAGTCCACCACATTGCAGCACCGCTCCGCTCCTCTACCATGCCAGTCCATGTGAGAATAAACAAAGGACATGAACGTCATAAGGAACCACAGCCTTACGCACATGATAAAACCCGGCTGCTCTAGAACGATGCATAACAAATACCTGAGAATTTTACTACCAGGTTTTTACCAAAAAAATAAGCCCTAGCAGGAGTTTTCAGCGTCAGGCTTAAATATCAGCCCTACCCCGAAAATAAGCCCTAGTCGCGGATCAATAATGAAGTGTCCAGGCAGCTAAAAACGTTAAAGATACTGCAGGACACTTCATTATAGACAGCGGAGACCCCAAAACAGAGAAGAAAGAAGACCCCGCAATCATACTGACCAGATCACGAATACTAGCACCTGCAGTGGATCACACACATACAAAATCTGGTGATACCTATTGCTTCCGGCAGGCAGGAAAACCTGGGATGCAGTGGAGCGCGAGGACCTGCGGTGGAACACTGATGCATTCCATCGCAGGTCCTCATACATTCCATCGCAGGTCCTCATACATTCCATCGCAGGTCCTCATACATTCCATCGCAGGTCCTCATACATTCCATCGCAGGGCCTCATGCATTCCATCGCAGGTCCTCATGCATTCCATCGCAGGTCCTCATGCATTCCATCGCAGGGCCTCATACATTCCATCGCAGGTCCTCATACATTCCATCGCAGGTCCTCATACATTCTATCGCAGGTCCTCATACATTCCATCGCAGGTCCTCATACAGTCCATCGCAGGTCCTCATACATTCCATCGCAGGTCCTCATACAGTCCATCGCAGGTCCTCATACATTCCATCGCAGGGCCTCATACATTCCATCGCAGGTCCTCATGCATTCCATCGCAGGTCCTCATGCATTCCATCGCAGGTCCTCATGCATTCCATCGCAGGTCCTCATGCATTCCATCGCAGGTCCTCATGCATTCTATCGCAGGTCCTCATACATTCCATCGCAGGTCCTCATACATTCCATCGCAGGTCCTCATACATTCCATCGCAGGGCCTCATGCATTCCATCGCAGGTCCTCATGCATTCCATCGCAGGTCCTCATGCATTCCATCGCAGGTCCTCATGCATTCCATCGCAGGTCCTCATACATTCCATCGCAGGGCCTCATACATTCCATCGCAGGTCCTCATGCATTCCATCGCAGGTCCTCATGCATTCCATCGCAGGTCCTCATGCATTCCATCGCAGGTCCTCATACATTCCATCGCAGGGCCTCATGCATTCCATCGCAGGTCCTCATGCATTCCATCGCAGGTCCTCATGCATTCCATCGCAGGTCCTCATACATTCCATCGCAGGGCCTCATGCATTCCATCGCAGGTCCTCATGCATTCCATCGCAGGTCCTCATGCATTCCATCGCAGGTCCTCATGCAGTCCATCGCAGGTCCTCATGCAGTCCATCGCAGGTCCTCATGCATTCCATCGCAGGTCCTCATGCATTCCATCGCAGGTCCTCATGCATTCCATCGCAGGTCATCATACATTCCATCGCAGGTCCTCATGCATTCCATCGCAGGTCCTCATGCATTCCATCGCAGGGCCTCATGCATTCCATCGCAGGTCCTCATGCATTCCATCGCAGGTCCTCATGCATTCCATCGCAGGTCCTCATGCATTCCATCGCAGGTCCTCATGCATTCCATCGCAGGTCCTCATGCAGTCCATCGCAGGTCCTCATGCATTCCATCGCAGGTCCTCATGCATTCCATCGCAGGTCCTCATGCATTCCATCGCAGGTCCTCATACATTCCATCGCAGGTCCTCATACATTCTATCGCAGGTCCTCATACATTCCATCGCAGGTTCTCATACATTCCATCGCAGGTCCTCATACATTCCATCGCAGGTCCTCATACTCCACTACGCTGCGTCCCAGTGCCGGCCGGAAGCAATAGTTATCACTGGATATTGTGTGCGTGCCGGCCAGAAGGAGGGGAGGATCGCTGCGAAGCATATCTGCTCTGAGCGTCCACCAAAGATCACAGGACAACCTGGGAGTCGCGCAGACATGCAGTGTCTGGTAAGTATAATTCTGGCGGGGAGGGGGGGAGGGCGCTCTTTTTGGGGGATAAACTTACCCCCAACCTGTTTCCCCGGGAACGAGCCCTACCCAGAAAATCAGCCCTAGAACATTTTCAGGGCAAAAAAAATAATATACAACAGGGTCTTATTTTTGGGGGAACACTAACAGATTTCATATGTTGGTTAAAGGGAACCTGTCATCAGAAATTTCGCCCAAAAGCTAAAAGATTCCCCCTCTGCAGCTCCTGGGCTGCATTCTAGGAAGGTCCCTGTTATTATTGTGCCCCATGTGAAACCAAAATAAAGCCTTTATAAAGTTCTACCTTTTTGTATGCAGCTTCTGTAAATCCGTCACGGGGGCGGGCTCTCTGCCGTCCGTTATTCTGCCTCCTGGTCCTGTATGCCGCCCCCATCGCTCCTTTCCATATCTGATGCACCGCCCACTGCTCCAGCCATCCCCACGCATGCCCAGTGCCAGTCTCACGGGACTGAGCAGTGTGACCGCTGGTGACGTGTGCGCAGGCAAGTGATTATGGACGGGGCTGTGATTGTTATCAGCAAGTACCCGGCCATAATCTCTTGAGCGCGCAAACCTCACCAGCGGTCACACTGAGCTCAGTGTAGATGCTAGACTGTATGGGCTGCTTCCAGGGATGACGTCCCTTTGTCATGTGATAGGGGCGTGTTCGAAATACTATCACATGACAAAGGGACGTCATCCCTGGAAGCAGCCCATACAGTCTAGCATCTACACTGAGCACAGTGTGACCACTGGTGAGGTTTGCGCGCTCACGAGATTATGGGCGGGTACTTGCTGATAACAGTCACAGTCCCGCCCATAATCACTTGCCTGCGCACACGTCACCAGCGGTCACACTGCTCAGTCCTGTGAGACTGGCACTGGGCATGCGCGGGGATGGCTGGAGCAGTGGGCGGTGCATCAGATATGGAAAGGAGCGATGGGGGCGGCATACAGGACCAGGAGGCAGAATAACGGACAGCAGAGAGCCCGCCCTTGTGACGGATTTACAGAAGCTGCATACAAAAAGGTAGAACTTTATAAAGGCTTTATTTTGGTCTCACATGGGGCACAATAATAACAGGGACCTTCCTAGAATGCAGCCCAGGAGCTGCAGAGGGGGAATCTTTTAGCTTTTGGGCGAAATTTCTGATGACAGGTTCCCTTTAAGGGCTCAATCACACGACCGTTCCGTTTGTCCTGGTCAGTTCCTGTTTTTTTTGCGGACCCGTGGTCAGGACCATCTTTCCAATGTCTTTTGGGTAGGATCGGATGGCACACTGAAGCTCTTCCGTGTGCATCAGTTCCTACACAAAACACATCGGATGCCGTATGTCCGTTCCGTTATGGAACATGTCCTATTCTGTTCCGTAATAACAGACCGTGACTCCATATAAGTCAATGGGCCCGCAAAATCCCCGGAAGCCGCACGGAAGCACTTCAGTGACCAGCGCTGACGTCAGGAGTGCAGCGCCGTCCATCACCGCAGGTAATGCACTTCGCTAACCTCCTGATGTCGGCGCTCATCATGCCCTGCAGTGACCTGGGCTGACCTCATGATGTTAGCTCAGGTCACTGCACGGCTCTCCCAGCCAATGGGAAACATTCTGTTCATTGACTGGGACAGTGACTATGGTATGGATCGTCATGGGACCCCCTTATTGGACTACGCCGGACCCGGATTTGGTTTTTCTTTCCAATAAATTGGTGAAAGAGAGAATGTTAAGTTTTTATTTGAAAAAACAATCCCTGTTTGTTGTCCATTTTTTTTTTTATTACTGACTGAGTTAGTGATGTGGGGTATCTGATAGACGCTGTGACATTACATAGCTGGTATCAACCCCATATATTACCTAGTTTGCCACCGCACAAGAGCATTCGGGATGAGCCGGTTAAAGTCCTGAGACTGTCGCATTTAATGGACGCGGCAATTCCGGCCGGCTGCTGGCTGATATTGGGAGCCCCCCCCCAGCCTAAAAATAACATGGGTCTCCCCAGCCTGACAATACCAGCCCTCAGCTGTTTGGCTTTATCTTCGCTGGAACAAAATGGGGGGGGACCGCACGCTGTTTTTTTTAATTATTTATTGTACTGTACGATATAGACCCACCCACCAGCGGCTGTGATTGTTTGCAGTCAGACAGCTGTCACTCAGCGTGCGTGGGGGCGCGTCTGAGTGTAACCAATCACAGACGGGGGGCGGGGAGGAGTGAATATGAATGAGCCTAATGAGTGGCCGGCTCGGGAAGATGAAAGAGCTGTCGTGGGAGCAGTGTGAACCGCCCCAGTGACGGGCAAGTATGAAGCGCTTGCTCCTACCCCTTTACCCCAGATTCTGCTCCCCATAGACCGTATATGGGGACCAGCGTCTGGCCGGATACCCTGGACCGCATGCAACTCTCCTTGTGTTTATTTGCAGTGCAAAAAACCCCCAAAAAACGGAAGTCACACGGACCGTATACGGAACAGACATGTGTGAATGAGCCCTAATAGGGAGAGGGGAGAGTTTTTGGACTTTCAAGTTGTCCACATTGGTCCTTGAAGGACTAAACGAGTGCATGCATTATACCCGTCAGTATGTATGTAAGTATCTGCCTCCTTCCCTTCTAGGGTTAATGAGGGCCACAATTAACCAGAGGGTTATTACCTATTAGTAGCAGGACCGCGCAGGGGTCTTTTGTTTCTGCAGTCCGCTCTAGAAACACCTTGTATCACCGCTTTTATTAGCATTTTTTTTAGTAATAAATCCGGGTTCTTTTTCCCGCTTTTCTTTGCTGCGCAGGGACGGATCGCACCTCTCTATCTCTGCGTCTGATGGCGGACGATACCCCCCTAACCGCACAGTGCCCGCTGTACAGATGGTGGCGATCAGGTGTCATCCTCAGACCATTAGTATCACTGAAAGGGAAACTGTCAGCAGGTTTTAGAGCAGCAGAATGCAGGGACTAGAGACCCCGATTCCAGTAATGTGTCACTTACTGAGATCTAGCAGTTATACAGAGCTCATAAATATGCTGGACTACCTGCTACAGCCAAGTAGTCCTGTCATGATAATCTCCTGCTGATAAAATCACTGTGTTAATCAAAACTACAACTAAGCCGGCTAGTAAGTGACACATCGCTGGAATCAGGAGCTCTTCTCCTTACAGTAAATGTGAATACATTGTGGAGGGGTGGGGGAACGACCATTTTCCGTCCCTCATGACTGTGCCCAGTGCAGAAGCTCCATACATACATGGAGGAGTGAGAACATGATGGCCGCACCCAAGACCGTCCTATAATGGAGGCGGAGTGCAGCCTTTCCCCATTAGGGTGCGACCCCTCCCCCACAGATTCATGCACGCTCCACTCAGGCAAGTGTGCACCAGACATCAAAAAGAAAAGGTAAGTAACTGGTAGATGGTGGTCTTCTTTAAAGGATCCTTCACTTCTGTAAAACCCAACATGCCCTGGGCGGTGTAAGGAAGACGACCCGCCCACCAGCGGCTGTGATTGGTTGCAATCAGACGGCTGTCACTCAGCGTGGGGGTGCATCTGACTGTAACCAATCACAGACAGGGGGAGTGAATATGTATGAACCTAATGAGCGGCCAGCTCGGGAAGATCAAGGAGCTGTCGCGGGAACAGAGTGACAGCCGCCCGGTGATCGGTGAGTATGAAGCCCTCTGCGCTCAATATTGCGTCCCTCCTCGGGCTCCAGGTATCATCATCATCCGGCGAACACGTCGTGCGACTATTGCAGCCTTCACCATAAACCTCGCCACTGGATGAAATGTGGAGGCACCCGTGACAATCCAGGGGGACAGGATGGCTAATTTCACCTTATGTGATAATGGACGACCCCTTTAAGGATAAGACATGTTTAAATCCCCTCCCCGAATGAATCCAATCACCCCAAACTTTCTACAGTCAGCCAGTCCTGCCCTATGGAGGAGTTCTACCATCACTAGGGGGCAGCCAGAGTCATCTGAGCTCAGCAGCGGGAGGTGAGCAGGGCGATGACATCACACCATCCGCGGGTGACATCACTGGAGCCGCCGACCTCCGGATGTGAAGTGAGCGGAGCTGGGCTTTGCCTTAAAAAAAAATTTAAATCTGAAAATTCCCTTTAATGTCCAAGGGAAAATAAAGTCTGTTACCCCCCCCCCCGTTGCGGACAACACTGCAGCCAATCACTGGGCGCAGCGGTCACAATTACATTATTTTTCCAATGTGCACCTCCCTAGTAGCACAGACAAGTGACAGCCGCCCCCCCCCCCCCCCCGCACATGTCCACTTCTGAAGTTTAAAGAACATCTCCTCCATATATACAGTTGTGCTCAAAAGTTTACACACCCCGGCAGAGTTTTTTGCTTTCTTGGCCTTTTTTCAGACAATATAATAATAATTTTATTCATTTATATAGCGCTATTAATTCCACAGCGCTTTACATACATCAGGAACACTGTCCCCATTGGGGCTCACAATCTAGAGTCCCTATCTGTAGGTCTTTGGATTGTGGGAGGAAACCGGAGAACCCGGAGGAAACCCACGCAAACACGGGGAGAACATACAAACTCCTTGCAGATAGTGTCCTTAGTGGGATTTGAACCCAGGACCCCAGCGCTGCAAGACTGCAGTGCTAACCACTGAGCCACCATGCCGCCCGAATATGAATGATAAACACAATCTTTTTTTTCCCCCACTCATGGTTAGTGGTCGGGTGAAGCCATTGTCATCTATTGTGTTTTCTCTATGTAAATCTTATTGATAACCAAAAACATCCAAATGATGAAAAGTTCACACACCCCAGTTCTTAATACCGTGTATTGCCCCCTCTAACATCAATGACAGCTTGACATCTTGTGTGGTAGTTGTGGATGAGGCTCTATTTTTTTCAGATGGTGAAGCCGCCAATTCTGCTTGGTCAGATGGTGAAGCCGCCCATTCTGCTTGGTCAGATGGTGAAGCCGCCCATTCTGCTTGGTCAGATGGTGAAGCCGCCCATTCTGCTTGGTCAGATGGTGAAGCCGCCCATTCTGCTTGGTCAGATGGTGAAGCCGCCCATTCTGCTTGGTAAAAAGCCTCCAGTTCCTGTAAATTCTTGGGCTTTCTTGCATGATGATTTTGGCTGATAACATGAACAGAAGGGGACACAAATGGGTGTGAATGGCTAATAACGGTAACATCCTCACCTGTGACCTGTCTGCTTGTAATCAATGTGTGCATAAAAGCTGAGTGAGTTTCTGAGATCCGGACTCTTGCATCTTTCATCCAGCCTGGATTATGAGTCATGGGGAAAGCAAAAGAAGTGTCAATGGATTGATGGGAAAAGATAGTTGAACTGTATAAAACAGGAAAGGGATACGAAAAAGATATCCAAGAATTGATAATGCCGGTGAGCAATGTTCAAACTGTGATTAACAATAGGAAAATCAGGGGCTCTGTAAAAACTAAACCACGATCAGGTAGACCATCAAAAATTTCAGACACAGCTGCCAGGAAAATTGATGCAAAGAAAACCCACAAGTAACAGCTTAAATCCAAGACTCACTGAAAACTAGTGGTGCGGCTGTTTCAAGATGCACAATAAGGAGGCACATGAAGAAAAATGGGCAGCATGGTCAAGTCACCAGAGGAAAGCCATTACTGCACAAATGCCACACAGTATCTCGCCTACAGTACGCCAAACGGCAGAGACTAGCCCTCAAACTTCTGGACCAAGGTAATTTTGGTTTTATCACTCCAAATTAAAACTTTTTGGCCACAACCATAAACATTACATTTGGAAAGGAGTCAACAAGGCCTACGGAGAAAAGAACACCATTCCTACAGTAAGGCATGGAGGTGGATCGCTGATGTGTGAGCTACAAAGGCACAGGAAACTTGGTGGAAGTTGAAGGAAAGATGAATGTAGCATGTCATCAGCAAATACTGGAGGAAGATTTGCACTCATCAGCCTGGAAGCTGCGCATGGGACGTAGTTGGATGTTCCAACATGACAACGATCCAAAACACAAGGCCAAGTTGACCCCGTCATTGGCTACAGCAGAACAAAGTGAAGGTTCTGGAGAGGCCATCTCAGTCTCCTGACCTCAATATCATGGAGTCACTCTGGGGAGAACTCAAGCACGCAGTTCATGCAAGAAAGGCCAGGTAGTTACAGGAACTGGAAGCGCCAAGAAGAACGGGCGGCTTTACCATCTGACCGAGAAGAACGGGCGGCTTCACCACCTGACCGAGAAGAACAGGCGGCTTCACCACCTGAGAAATTAAAGAGCCTCATCCACAACTACCACAAAAGACTTCAAGCTGTCATTGATGTTAGAGGGGGCAATACACGGTATTAAGAACTGGGGGATGGGAATTTTTCATCAGGGTCATTTGGTTGTCATTATGATTTAAAAAGAACAAACAGTAGATGACAATAAATGGCTTCACCCAACCACTAACCATGAGTGAGAAGAGGAGAAAAAAAAAAAAGATTGTGTGTTATTCATATTCTCTGAAAAAAGGCCAAGAAACCAAAACAAATCTGCTGGGGTGTGTAAACTTTTGAGTACAACTGTACAAAAGCAATAATATAAAATATTAGTGCACCCTCCCTCCATTACATTCACTTTCCTACATGAGTAGGGGTCAGGATGCAGCCTGGAGTGACCCCCAGATATCCGTCAATCCCCAGTGTGAGGGGCCCCTTTGGCTAAAGGTTTATCCTTACTACAAAATTGAAGCCCCCCACCCTACAGGTAGAAGCCCCCCGCAAACAATAACTCCACAGCGGACACGGCTCACGTAGAAATCAATGTATTTGACAAGTCAGTGGATGGAGCGAGCGCTTCCTCGGGCAGACGCCGCTGCAGGCTGCGGTAATTGGATTAAGCTCCACTAAACACATTAAAGGACAGAACGAGCCGAGGAAACGCGAGTCGCCGGCCGGATCTGATTAAATAGCGGGAATGGACATTCCTGGACTGGATGGTGGCGGCTTCTGGAGGAGGCGTCTTAGAAGTCGGGACCTTCCTTCTTCAAGTTCTTGTAGTCGATTGTCTCGTTGTAAAACTGCGGGAAGATGACAAATGGTTAATGGGTCACGATCCCAAACGAGGACGGCGGATACATGCATATATCAGATTTAAAGGGGCGGTTCAGATATCACCGATTTCCAGGATGACCTGGTCTCTGCAACTTTCTGTAGTTGGATTTCAGCACCGGAGGTGGAGAGATTTTATATTTTCAGTATATGTGCGGCATCAAAGGGGTCCGAGCACCAGGTTAAAACAGATGTCCCCTTTAATAAAATGGGGAGGCAACGAAAGCCTCAGGGGAGAAGGGAAGACCCCTTTCTGAGCTCATCAGGCTATTAAGGATAAGTATATAGTGCACCGGATCATTGCTGGTGCCGACGTCACCTGCACACAGCGGTCGAGGACGGCCAACAATGCCGAGGGGCGGAGTGCACAACCGCTCAATCCTGCCCAAGATCATTGCTGGTGCTGGCATCACCTGTACACAGGGGTCGAGGACGGTCAACATTGCCGAGGGGCGGAGTGCACAACCGCTCAATCCTGCCCCAGATCATTGCTGGTGCTGACGTCACTGGCACAAAGGGGTCGAGGACCGCCAACAATGCCAAGGGGAGGAGTGAACAACTGGTTAATCCTGCCCCGGATCATTGCTGGTGCCAGCGTCACCTGCACAGGGGTCGAGGATGGCCAACAATGCTGAGGGGCGGAGTGCACAACCACTCAATCCTCCCCGGATCATTGCTGGTGCCGGCATCACCTGCACACAAGGGTTGAGGATGGCCAACAATGCTGAGGGGCGGAGTGCACAACTGGTCAATCCTGCTCCAGATCATTGCTGGTGCCAGCGTCACCTGCTCACAGGGGTTGAGGACGGCCCACAGTGCAGGGGAAGTGGCATATAGCTGCTCAATGCACCAGCTGTTGCAGAACTACAACTCCCAGCATGCCACATTACCAACAAACGCTACGAAAATGAGTATTTGTCTGCTATGGTAACCGGCCGCACCTTGTACTGGTAGTTCGGGCTTTTCTTACTCCAGGGGTCGGGGTTGTTCTTCTTGTCCCAACTGCAAGAAAAGGGGAGAAAAAAAAAAAAAATTTAGATATAATGGTGAAGTTATTTTAAGGACGTGATGATTTCCCCCTTATTTTTGCTCTTCTTCCTATCTCTCTCTCTATAGGGCAGGAATCGGCTGCAGCATTTAACAGCTCGGCGCCTGTTGGAGGCTAAATAATAACCATCATCCGCAGGGACAGACACAGCCGCGGCTCCTGAGCCCGCATCAAAGGCTTAACTGTCCCGTCACATGTCAGGAAAGGGTTAATCCCGGCTTCTGATCACTTAACTACTTAGAAAAGCTGGAGAGTGAACTCACACGACTTCAGGGCTGGACGTGGTCACCCTCAGGGCATAAAGGATGGAGCCGACGCCACCGCACCCCACAAACAGGAACAGGGGGATCAACTGGAAAAGGAAAACAAACAATGAGACGAGGAAATGGGTCACCGTCCCTTTAAATACCCCCACAGAATCACATCTCAGTCAGTGCAGTTAAACACATTCTTGTGCTCTCTGTTGTCAGCCATTTCCAGGCTGGGACAAGCTACTTTATAACACTTACGTCTATTATAACAATCTGGCAACAATAAAAGGTCAGGGTTACCGCCGCTTTAAGAGTATCACATATGTTCTCCTCTCTGTATAAGGAGGACTTGGCCTTCAGCATACGACCTGTGGTCAGACTACAATCCCCAGCGTGTAGGCGGCAGCAGGAGCCTGCTGGGATTTGTAGTGTTCCCCCAGGAATAACCTGCAGGTTTCGCCCATCCCCCTCCTCCAGGCGGTAAACCTCCCTGTGCTACGTGCAGAGCCCACAGCTCCCGGAAGCGTCACCCAGGACACCGAGCCGTTAACCCCTAATGCCCCACAACTTCCCCTTTAAATGGCCTTCACAATCACTGGGGGACCCACCAGTCACAGGAGCGATGAGCTGAGCGCAGGTGACACCGTCACCCCATAGACTTACAATGGGGACTGCAAGACCCCCAACAAATGTAAGCCAGGGGGTGGTGTGCTGGGACCCCCTGTGACCGCAGTGTAAAAACACCAGGACCGTCAGGTACAGAATGGACCAACATAACGGTGGTAACATCATGGTGGGGGGTGAGAGTTTGAAAAACTAATAAAAATCACACAAACCCAAAAAGGGCATAAAAGAAAAAAAAAGTGTGGAAAAATAAAATTATATATATATATTTTACTAAAATCCTAAAAGGTCAAAAGGTGTAAAAAAAAAAAAAAATAAAATTACATATATATATTTTTTCTCCTATTGTCATGTCACTTTTTTTTAAATATATTTCCTGTTTTATTAAGTAATTTTAGTTTCTATTTGTGGGACCTTTTAGGATTTTTTGTTCTCATTTTCCGGATTAAAAAAAAAAAAAAAAAAAAAAAGTTAATAACAAGTTTCTAATATATACATTTTTGAATTGTGGGACCTTTTTAATATATATATATATATATATATATATATATATATATATATAATAAAAAGGTCCCACAAATCCAAAAAATATATTATAAAAAAAAGTTAATAACATAAGTGTCTAATAAACTGGAAAATAGGAACAAAAAAACCTGAAAATCCTAAAAGGTACCACAAATCAAATATAAAACATTAAATTGCTTAATAAAACAGGAATATATATATATATATATATATATATATATATATATATATATATATACACATATATACACACACACACACACCCCAAAGTGACAAACAAGTAAATAGCTGAAAAAAAAAAAGAAAAAAAAAAAAGGGGAATGTGGGGTGAAAAAAAAAATATATTAAAAAAGATTCTAATATAAAATCCATCCCTTAAATGAAATATATATAAATCCACACCTTTATATATATATTTAACACACACACACAGTAATATAAAAAACCCATCACAGAAAATCCTAGAAAAATCCCACAAATGCAAAAATACATAAAATGAAACCGGTTATAGAATAAAGGAGTTAAAATGTGATTTAAAATAAAATTAAAAGAAAGGAAAATAGGAAGAAAAAAAACAAAAGGCAACACAAAAATACCCATAAAATCCTAAAGCTCCCGCAAATGAAAAATATAAAGTGACTTTAATAAAACAGGAAACCGATAAATAAAAACCACAACTGCAAAGTGTCCTAACAAACAAGAAAACAGGAGGAAACTGATTAACCCTTTAACCCCCCCCCCGGCCGCGCTCCCCTTGGCCGTCCGCGTGGGGCCCCCGTGGATCACTCACGCTGGGGTGCTTGCGGGCGTGGGAGAGCATTGTACGGAACATGATGGCGGCCGCTTCTCTGCTCCGTGCGTACGGATTCCTTCACTGCGACACAATGTCACAAGAACACGGCGAGGACCCCTGTGACGTCACCAGCGGCGGCCTTCTCCGGGGCTGTCCCTGCAGAGCGCCTGAGCGTTCCGGCACAGGGTGGGGACTGTCCTAAAAGCCGCCTGACGGTTCTGGCCAACAAAAAAAATCAGGTGACATTGTTCTATACACTGTATATTGGACGGAAATGGCAGAATGTGCGATGTAAAGAAAGCCCATAAAATATGGGGAGGAAGGGCGGAGTGAATGCGGCCACCGGCTGCTAAAACCAGGCCACGTGACCTGGTCGTCCTGTCAATCATCGTGTGATGTAATAGCTGTCCTCAGCCACCAGAGGGCGCTACTGGGGCAGAAAAAGTTTTAAAATTGTAAACAATCTAAATCTCCTCCCAAAGATGAAAATCAGGAGGAAACCGGATACAGAATGTGCGAGGAGGAAGCATAGGAAGAAAGGGTCAGAAGACAGAATAATATACACACAGGCTCCCGGAAACATAGAGGAGAAAGGATCAGAAGACAGAATAATATACACACAGGCTCCCGGAAACATAGAGGAGAAAGGATCAGAAGACAGAATAATATACACACAGGCTCCCGGAAACATAGAGGAGAAAGGATCAGAAGACAGAATAATATGCACACAGGCTCCCGGAAACATAGAGGAGAAAGGATCAGAAGACAGAATAATATGCACACAGGCTCCCGGAAACAGGGGAAAAGGATCAGAAGACAGAATAATATACACACAGGCTCCCGGAAACAGAGGAGAAAGGATCAGAAGACAGAATAATATACACACAGGCTCCCGGAAACATAGAGGAGAAAGGATCAGAAGACAGAATAATATACACACAGGCTCCCGGAAACAGGGGAAAAGGATCAGAAGACAGAATAATATACACACAGGCTCCCGGAAACAGGGGAAAAGGATCAGAAGACAGAATAATATACACACAGGCTCCCGGAAACAGGGGAAAAGGATCAGAAGACGAAATACAGCGACTAGTTATATACACACAGGATCCTCATAGACACAGACTGAGGGATACATAAGAAAAACACATGGGAATAATCCCACTGAAGGCAGAAAGCTTAATAATTAAACATAAACCAGCAGAATAGTGAGTGCAGCTCTGGAGTATAATACAGGAGGTAACTCAGGATCAGAAATGTATGTACATAGTGACTGCACCAGCAGAATAGTGAGTGCAGCTCTGGAGTATAATACAGGAGGTAACTCAGGATCAGTAATGTAATGTATGTACACAGTGACTGCACCAGCAGAATAGTGAGTGCAGCTCTGGGGTATAATACAGGAGGTAACTCAGGATCAGTAATGTAATGTATGTACACAGTGACTGCACCAGCAGAATAGTGAGCGCAGCTCTGGAGTATAATACAGGAGGTAACTCAGGATCAGTAATGTAATGTATGTACACAGTGACTGCACCAGCAGAATAGTGAGTGCAGCTCTGGGGTATAATACAGGAGGTAACTCAGGATCAGTAATGTAGTGTATGTACACAGTGACTGCACCAGCAGAATAGTGAGTGCAGCTCTGGGGTATAATACAGGAGGTAACTCAGGATCAGTAATGTAATGTATGTACACAGTGACTGCACCAGCAGAATAGTGAGTGCAGCTCTGGGGTATAATATAGGAGGTAACTCAGGATCAGTAATGTAATGTATGTACACAGTGACTGCACCAGCAGAATAGTGAGTGCAGCTCTGGGGTATAATACAGGAGGTAACTCAGGATCAGTAATGTAATGTACACAGTGACTGCACCAGCAGAATAGTGAGTGCAGCTCTGGAGTATAATACAGGAGGTAACTCAGGATCAGTAATGTAATGTATGTACACAGTGACTGCACCAGCAGAATAGTGAGTGCAGCTCTGGAGTATAATACAGGAGGTAACTCAGGATCAGTAATGTAATGTATGTACACAGTGACTGCACCAGCAGAATAGTGAGTGCAGCTCTGGGGTATAATACAGGAGGTAACTCAGGATCAGTAATGTAATGTACACAGTGACTGCTCCAGCAGAATAGTGAGTGCAGCTCTGGAGTATAATTGCTATACTATATGCTATACTATAATTGCTTCACCACCGTGCGGAGCTGCCGCCCCACCACCGTGCGGAGCTGCCGCCCCACCACCGTGCGGAGCTGCCGCCCCACCACCGTGCGGAGCTGCCGCCCCACCACCGTGCGGAGCTGCCGCCCCACCACCGTGCGGAGCTGCCGCCCCACCACCGTGCGGAGCTGCCGCCCCACCACCGTGCGGAGCTGCCGCCCCACCTACACCCCACCTACTGTCTCCTCCCCAAAATCCTTTAGGATGTAAGCCCGCAAGGGCAGGGCCCTCTTCCCCCTGTGCTAGTCTGTCTATTGTAACGTGTACATGTATTCTGTATGTAACCCCCTCATGTACAGCACCATGGAATCAATGGTGCTCTATAAATAAACAATAATAATAATAATAATAATATAATACAGGAGGTAACTCAGGATCAGTAATGTATGTACACAGTGACTGCACCAGCAGAATAGTGAGTGCAGCTCTGGAGTATAATACAGGAGGTAACTCAGGATCAGTAATGTAATGTATGTACACAGTGACTGCACCAGCAGAATAGTGAGTGCAGCTCTGGGGTATAATACAGGAGGTAACTCAGGATCAGTAATGTAATGTACACAGTGACTGCTCCAGCAGAATAGTGAGTGCAGCTCTGGAGTATAATACAGGAGGTAACTCAGGATCAGTAATGTAATGTATGTACACAGTGACTGCTCCAGCAGAATAGTGAGTGCAGCTCTGGGGTATAATACAGGAGGTAACTCAGGATCAGTAATGTAATGTATGTACACAGTGACTGCACCAGCAGAATAGTGAGTGCAGCTCTGGAGTATAATACAGGAGGTAACTACCGTGGAAAGCTTCGAGAGGAACCTCAAGACCCACCTCTTCCAACAAGCCTATAACCTACAATAACCCTCAGTCCAGTAGACCACTGCGCAACCAGCTCTGTCCTCACCTATTGTACCATCACCCATTCCCTGTAGACTGTGAGCCCTCGCGGGCAGGGTCCTCTCTCCTCCTGTAGACTGTGAGCCCTCGCGGGCAGGGTCCTCTCTCCTCCTATACCAGTCTGTCTTGTACTGTTAATGATTGTTGTACGTATACCCTCTTTCACTTGTAAAGCGCCATGGAATAAATGGCGCTATAATAATAAATAATAATAATAATAACTCAGGATCAGTAATGTAATGTATGTACACAGTGACTGCACCAGCAAAAAAGTGAGTGCAGCTCTGGAGTATAATACAGGAGGTAACTCAGGATCAGTAATGTAATGTATGTACACAGTGACTGCACCAGCAAAAAAGTGAGTGCAGCTCTGGAGTATAACTAGTGGTGAGTGAGCACTACCATGCTCTGGTGGGCTTGACTCGTGTACTGAGAATAATAGTGAGTGCAGCTCTGGAGTATAATACAGGAGGTAACTCAGGATTAGTAATGTATATACACAGTGACTGCACCAGCAGAATAGTGAGTGCAGCTCTGGAGTATAATACAGGAGGTAATTCAGGATCAGTAATGTAATGTATGTACACAGTGACTGCACCAGCAGAATAGTGAGTGCAGCTCTGGAGTATAATACAGGCGGTAACTCAGGATCAGTAATGTATGTACACAGTGACTGCACCAGCAGAATAGTGAGTGCAGCTCTGGAGTATAATACAGGAGGTAATTCAGGATCAGTAATGTATGTACACAGTGACTGCACCAGCAGAATAGTGAGTGCAGCTCTGGAGTATAATACAGGCGGTAACTCGGGATGAGTAATGTATGTACACAGTGACTGCACCAGCAGAATAGTGAGTGCAGCTCTGGAGTATAATACAGGAGGTAACTCAGGATCAGTAATGTAATGTATGTACACAGTGACTGCACCAGCAGAATAGTGAGTGCAGCTCTGGAGTATAATACAGGCGGTAACTCAGGATCAGTAATGTATGTACACAGTGACTGCACCAGCAGAATAGTGAGTGCAGCTCTGGAGTATAATACAGGAGGTAACTCAGGATCAATAATGTAATGTATGTACACAGTGACTGCACCAGCAGAATAGTGAGCGCAGCTCTGGAGTATAATACAGGAGGTAACTCAGGATCAGTAATGTATGTACACAGTGACTGCACCAGCAGAATAGTGAGTGCAGCTCTGGAGTATAATACAGGAGGTAAGTCAGGATCAGTAATGTATGTACACAGTGACTGCACCAGCAGAATAGTGAGTGCAGCTCTGGAGTATAATACAGGAGGTAACTCAGGATCAGTAATGTATGTACACAGTGACTGCACCAGCAGAATAGTGAGTGCAGCTCTGGAGTATAATACAGGAGGTAACTCAGGATGAGTAATGTATGTACACAGTGACTGCACCAGCAGAATAGTGAGTGCAGCTCTGGAGTATAATACAGGAGGTAACTCAGGATCAGTAATGTAATGTATGTACACAGTGACTGCACCAGCAGAATAGTGAGTGCAGCTCTGGAGTATAATACAGGAGGTAACTCAGGATCAGTAATGTAATGTATGTACACAGTGACTGCACCAGCAGAATAGTGAGTGCAGCTCTGGAGTATAATACAGGAGGTAACTCAGGATCAGTAATGTATGTACACAGTGACTGCACCAGCAGAATAGTGAGTGCAGCTCTGGAGTATAACTAGTGGTGAGTGAGCACTACCATGCTCTGGTGGGCTTGACTCGTGTACTGAGAATAATGGAGTATTTTTTCCAGGTGACGTTGGTGCTCCCTCATTGTTAGTATCTGGCTATTTTCTCTTCGCTGCAGATGTGACGGCGGGAATGGCCGGGATCACTCGGCTGCTGTTGCACTGGGGCAAATGTTGTTCCAATATGTGCTCTTTGGAGCTTGTTGGTGTCGTCTTGTCCTGGAGGAGGGACAGAAGGCTCAGGTCTTGTTTGGACTCCGTACACTTCTAGATTCTTCTACTACAGACACCAGTGGAGCGGATGTAACCATGCGCCAAGCCCTGTGCGGTCAGCCTGGCCTTTTGTAAGTACGCAACAGCAGTCACCCGACCCTGCGCCTCCTTCTAACTCCTCCCCTGAGGAAACGCTCTCCTTGTAGCTTGGTTCCTGGTGACTCGGGTTCATCGGCAAATGGCAGTTTTGATGTTTAAATATCATGGAGCAGTAAGCATCTTCTGTCAGCCAAGGGAAGGAGGAGGCCAAAAAAAAAAAGAAGAAGGAAGGAAGGAGGCCAAAAAAAAAAAAAAAGAAGGAAGGAGGAGGTTTAAAAAAAAAAAAAAAAAAAAAAAAAAGGAGGCCAAAAAAGAAGAAGGAAGGAGGAAATAAAGAAGACACGTGCAATATTACAAAAATGCAAAACTTTATTAAGCTTCCTATAAATCCCTCGCCGCTGTGTTCTGCCCTTCGGACGAGCTGAGGTCTGTACATGAATGATCAGAGACGTCACCATCTAAGGTGGAATGTCCAGGCACAGGTCGGCAGACACCAGAGGAAACTAGAGCGCTAAACAGAAGACGCTGGACTGCACCGACCAGAGCTGGATCACACAACAAGGTCACTAATAGTGATAACAGCCTTGTGTAAAAGGAGGAAAAACAGAAAAATAATCAGAATTAAATTCATAATAATTAAAACAAAAAAAAAAAACAACAACTTTATTTTCTGCCACCAATTCTGCGTTGTAAGATCGAGTGTAATGATTGTCAGTGTGGATTCTGCAAAGAATGATCCTGACACTCCGACTCCACCGAGTCACAAGTTCCGCTGTGATCTATGCATATTATTACTTTTTTTCCAATGTTAAATTGCAGTTTTAAATGTCATGTGACCAAAGAATGACATCAAGTTGCCCAAAATTTAGGGTGTGAAAAGCGCCGCCCTCCCCATCACATAATCATGATTTTTCAGATCAATTGCTGCTGTGCAAAAAGCTGCCATCACCCTCCGAGGATTGATGAGAGCATAAAAAAAAAAATTAAAAATAAATAAAAATGAAAAAAAAAAGAATAGAATAAATCGCTGCGAAAATATCCGGAGAAGGAGGCAGATTTAAAAAACAAAAAACCATCACAAATCATAATTTACAGAAATTAAACAATGCACATAAAAAAACAATAAAAGGTTGGTTGGGGCTCTAGAGCCACCGTACAGACTCCATCCTCCGTGCCATAAGCATAAGGTTTAAAGAGGCCACAATGCGCCTCAAAAAAAAAAATAAAAAATGAAGAAATATAATATTTATATATATATATATATATATATATATATATATTTTTTTTTTTTTTTATTTATAAAAATTGTAAAAAAAAACAAAAAACTTTAAAAGACATTTCTATGTTACAATTATTAATGTGGCGGCCGCCCATAGTGCTAACGGTGACAGCCTCTATCTTCTACCATCCACACAGAAGCCTAGCGGCTAAGCCCTGGAGGTCAATATGAAACAAAAAAAAAAAAAAAATACAAAATATATATATATATATATATATATATATATATATATATATATATATATATATATATATATATATATATATAAAAATATATTTTATTATATATGTACACATATACACATATACATACAGTAACACATATATAGAGCAGCTAAACCCTACCAGAGCTGTAGTAAAAGAATTCCCCCAAAAAATATTATACATACACACTATATATAATATATGCGTGTATGTATAATATAAATTTATTTTAGTGTTTTTTAGCTGCAGCTCTGGATGACCATAGTAATAACCGCCAGGGTTTAGCCGCAATATGTATGTATATGTGTACATATTATATAATTTTTTTTTTTATTCTTTAATTTCTTTCATATTAACCTCCAGGGTTTAGCCCCAATAGGTGTAAAAAAAAAAACAACAAACTAAAAATAAAAAAAAAAAAATTATATATATAATATATATATATATATATATATATATATATATATATATATATATATATATATATATATATATATATATATATATATTTTTAACATTTTTAACTTGTGATTAGGACAAAGTACAACAATGTATCTATACAATGACATTTAAAAAATAAAATACATCGGACACAATAAATGCATAAGACATTTACATTACAGAACAAAGGCTGCGTTCCTCAAAAAAACAAAACAAAAAAAAAACAAACAAAAAAAAAACAAACAAAAAAAAAAACAAACAAAAAAAAAACAAACAAAAAAAAAACAAACGACAGACTGCTGCTGTCATGAGATCAGCACGTTCCTGTCCTGAAATCCTCTGCGCTGCTGGAGACCTCAATTAGAAATAAAAGCCTCCTTCTGCCGGAGACATGGAGCTCGGCTTTATTAGAGTGGATGTGGATAAAGCTGTAATACCGCTCTTCGCCTGCGCACAGAGGGGGCGCTGTGTTTTTCTCATCCGGTTAATCTCTGGATTTTCAGCCTTCCCAGCGTCAGACTTTATATTCCCATCCTAAACAGACTAAAGATTTACACATTTCTATGAATGAATTGGATTCAGAAAGTAATAGACTGGAAAGTTGATTTTTGGGGCCGCAGATCCCAGTCGGTGACCGGACGGCCCCGGGATACAGAGAATTCTGTCAGACGCAAATCTTTTCATATTAAATAATAAAAAAAAGTCCTCTAAAAACAATAAAATCTCGACACTAATGATCCGCTTCGCTAATTCCGCCGCCCGCAGATTATCGCGGCTTCCAGATATTTTCAATCCAGGATGAAAAAAGAAGTTCTAAAAATCGATATAAACCCCCCCCAAAAAAATCGTCGTCGCTCAGTCCGGGGGTCACACGATGAGACTTTCCCGACTCAGAGCTTCACCCTGTAGAGAAAGAAGAGAGAGAATCAGACTCGTCAGAGCGCGGCATTTTGCAGGGTGGATAGATTATCAGCAGAGCTCTAGCGCATCGCTGAAAAGCATCTTAAAGGAACAGCGCAGGAAGCCCCGGCAGAAGTGGGCAGAGGTTTGGCTCCTCTCCGGGGACCACCATATATCTGTCTGGGTGGGTTATAGATCACCACTGACCTTTTTCAGCTTCTTCCCTCGTGATGACACAGACTCGGTCTCTGTATAAGGCGGAGGAGGCGGTGGGAAATCGTCGTCGTCGTCATCCTTGCGGCGGTTTCTCCTGCCTTCCGAGCGAGAGGAGTTGGCGACGCTATCCAATCCGTCGCGGCTGCCGGCTCTCTGCTGCTGCTGCTTCCGTCTCAGGGCGTCTTCGAGGAACCGATCGTCGTATTCCGGGTCCTGGCGCGACCGGTCAAATTCCCGAAGGTCGTCTCTACTCCTGCTCCTTTGACCTCCATAGTAGTTATCGCGAGGGTCCGGGGAGCGGCCGTCTCGACCCCGCCCGTCGCGTCCCCGGCCGTGGCCCCTGCTGCTGTCCTCATCGTCCGAGCTGCGCCTTCCCCGGCTCCGGCTGTCAGGAGGATCGCGGTACCGGTCTCTTCTGTCCAGGTCGTCCAAGTCGTCCATGGAGCGGGTACGCGCCCGCCTCTCGCCTCGGTAGAAGTCGTCGTCGTAGGTGTGCGGTGGCGGCTGGGGACGTCGGTAGCCGCTGTCTGGGAGACTTTCCAGCTCGATGTCCTGGATAGGAGTCATGGCCTGATTCCGCAAGCGGCCGAGATCGCTGCGCAGGTGATTCCGGTGATCCTCCTCGTGCAACGAGCTGACCTCGCTCATCGCAGATGCTGCGGAGTACAGAAATAAAAGTAATTAATATTCCCGGATTTATGCTTTGTTTTTTTTTGCAGTCGTCAGTCTTCATTACTCGGTGTTGCACATTCCAATAACTGGCTGCAAAATGAGTTAACTAAGAAACGGTCAGCGAGCCGGGTAAAGCATAGGGAAACCCAATAGCAAAAATGCATTGGTGCAAAGGGGAACCGGTCAGCAGAATTTGGCCTTTGAAACTAGAACTAGCCCCTTAAGCAGCGCCCGTGCTGCATTCCATGAAGGTGCACATTACCCCCTGACCCCCCTGTAGACCCCACAAATACCCATATAAAATCTCCAGCCCTGTATGGAAATTGTCAGGTTCGGTCTAATGGGCGTCCTAATCTGTGCCTCCGGTCCCTCCTTTCGCTGCCCTCTTGTGCTGATGGACGTGGATGATGCCTGTGGGTGGGCAAAATCTCCATATCCCCGACTCACGCATAGGTGCGCATGCGCGAACTGGTGAATTCTCTGCGCAGGCGCACTTCGCTCTGCCCTGTTGTATAGCTGCGCCTGCGCTAGCCGGTGAATTCTCTGCGCAGGCGCACTTCGCTCTTCCCTGTTGTATAGGTGCGCCTGCGCTAGCCGGTGAATTCTCCGCACAGGCGCACTTTGCTCTGCCCTGTTGCATAGGTGTGCCTGCGCGAACCAGCGAGTTCTCTGCGCAGGTGCACTACGCTTTGCCCTGTTGCATAGGTGCGCCTGGGCGAACTGGTGAATTCTCTGCGCAGGCGCACTTTGCTCTGCCCTGTTGCATAGGTGCGCCTGCGCGAACCGGCGAGTTCTCTGCGCAGGCGCACTTCGCTCTGCCCTGTTGGATAGGTCCGCCTGCGCTAAACGGAAAATTCTCTGTGCAGGCACACTTCGCTCTACTCTGTTGCATAGGTGCGCCTGCGCTAGCTGGTGAATTCTCTGCGCAGGCACACTTCGCTCTGCCCTGTTACATAGGTGCGCCTGTGTGAACCAGTGAATTCTCTGCGCAGGCGCGAGATTTTGCCCAACGATGTGGATGAAGCAGGTGACGTCACAGGGCAAAATCTCGCGACTGCGCAGAGAACTCGCCGGTTTGCGCAGGCACACCTATGTTTTTGGCTCTGCTTGCAACGGGGCAGAAGTGCGCCTGCACGAGCCGGGAATATGTCTGCACAGGCACGAGATTTTGGTGTCCGAGGCTTCATCCACATCAATCAGCAAAGGAGGACAGTGAAAAGGGGGACAGGAGGTGCAGATTAGGACACCCTTAGGACCGCACAATTTATAAAAGTATTTTTTTGGGGGGTGGGGGGGGTCAGGGGGTAACGTGCACCTATAGAATGCAGCACAGGCGCAGCTTAAGGTGCTAGTGTTAGTTTCCAAGGCCCAAATCCGGTGACAGGTTCCCCTTTAATAAAGGAATCCGCTCCGGTGCACCCGTTACATTGATTTACCGTTCTCGAATCTGCCGTTTTGCGGTCCGGGCCGGGTCGGGTCGAAGTTTGCCAGCTCCTTCTCCATGTAGTACAGGACCCTCATGGAGTCGTCCTGCTGGTTGGCCTGGATGCGGTAGCCGCTGCGAACTGAAAATAAACCAAAAAATAAAAATCAACCTCGGCACCTGCCGGATAATGGAGGGAGGGGGGGGGGGAAACAAAAGAAGAGGATTAAAGCTGCGTACCAGACTCTGGAACATTGTTCTCCCGGAGGAGAGGAGCCTGCGAGCTGTGACCGCCCACTGCAAGGACACAAAAAGCCAAAAATCAATGCAAAAAGTCGCAATTAATAATACCGCTCCATCATGACAGTAATGGGTGATGTTTTTTTCCGGGACACCACTCCTGACTTATCCCTGCTCAGCAGCAATGGTTACGTTTACAAGGATCCGGTGGTGAGAAGGGATTTTTTTTTCCTGCGCACACCCCACAGGCCCACCCTGCAGTTTTAGACTTCAAGGGTCGATTTTTTCCTGCCCCCCAGGACATCTTAGAAGTGGTATTATATAGGATATTTACAAGAAATGTTCAGTCATCCAGAGGTGAGAGGGGTCATCTGACCCCAGGATTTTTTCCTGCGCACACCGCACAGGCACACCCAGAAGTATTATCCTTCAAGGGTCAGCTTTTCCTGCCCAACGGAACATCTTAGAAGTGATATTATATGGGACATTTACAAGGATTTAGGGGTGAGATGGACCGACTGACCCCAGAATTTTTTCCTGCGCACACCCCACAGGCCCACCCTGCAGTTTTATCCTTTAAGGGTCGGCTTTTGAAGCCCTCCCTCCCCACGGGACATCTTAGAAGTGATATTATTATATGGGATACTTACAAGAACCGCTCAGTCATCCAGGGGAGAGAGCTGTCTGACCTAGGAGTTTTTCCTGCGCACACCCCCCAGGCACACCCTGCAGTTTTATACTTCAAAGGAGGGTTTATCCTGTCCCCCAGGACATCTTAAGTGATTTTATATGGGATATTTACAAGGATCCAGGGGTTAAAGGGGTCGTCTGACCCCAGGATTTTTTCCTACGCACACCCCCCAGACCCAGCACTTTTACCCTTCAAGTGTCGGTTCACACTTAAGCGCCAAAAATCACTTCTAGATTTTGCATCAGATCAGCTGCAAACCCTGCACGAGTTCTCTGCAGATTTATCAGGGGTTTTGTTGCTGATTTGCCCCCAAATATTAACCACCGCCTCATTAGATGACTGATCACCGCATAACCTAGTCTGTTGCGATCCTCACCGGAGCTCGCTGCGTCGTAGTCATAGCCGTTGTACATCTTCACGACAGATCCTGGTGGCGGCACCTTCACCTGGCTCGGGTGGGAGTACATGGAGGGAGCGTAGACACTGGGGGCATAAATGCTGGGCACCCCCATAGTGGCCGCCTTCCCGGCTTCATACACTATGTGGAATGGAGAGATCAGTTACATATAATACATCAGTACAGCAGAAGAAGCAATGCAACACGTCTGATGTATCCCTGTAGCCACCACTAGGGGGAGCTCACTACATACAGATTTATACAGCTACCACTAGAGGGAGCTCACTACATATAGATTTATACAGTCACCACTAGAGGGAGCTCACTACATACAGATTTATACAGCCCCCACTAGAGGGAGCTCACTACATACAGATTTATACAGCTACCACTAGAGGGAGCTCACTACATACAGATTTATACAACCACCACTAGAGGGAGCTCACTACATACAGATTTATACAGCCACCACTAGAGGCAGCTCACTACATACAGATTTATACAGCCACCACTAGAGGGAGCTCACTACATACAGATTTATACAGCCCCCACTAGAGGGAGCTCACTACATACAGATTTATACAGCTACCACTAGAGGGAGCTCACTACATACAGATTTATACAACCACCACTAGAGGGAGCTCACTACATACAGATTTATACAGCCACCACTAGAGGCAGCTCACTACATACAGATTTATACAGTCACCACTAGAGGGAGCTCACTACATACAGATTTATACAGCCACCACTAGAGGGAGCTCACTACATACAGATTTATACAGCCACCACTAGAGGGAGCTCACTACATACAGATTTATACAGCCACCACTAGAGGGAGCTCACTACATACAGATTTATACAGTCACCACTAGAGGGAGCTCACTACATACAGATTTATACAGCCACCACTAGAGGGAGCTCACTACATACAGATTTATACAGCCACCACTAGGGGGAGCTCACTACATACAGATTTATACAGCTACCACTAGAGGGAGCTCACTACATACAGATTTATACAGCCACCACTAGAGGGAGCTCACTACATACAGATTTATACATCCACCACTAGAGGGAACTCACTACATATAGATTTATACAGTCACCACTAGAGGGAGCTCACTACATACAGATTTATACAGCCCCCACTAGAGGGAGCTCACTACATACAGATTTATACAGCTACCACTAGAGGGAGCTCACTACATACAGATTTATACAACCACCACTAGAGGGAGCTCACTACATACAGATTTATACAGCCACCACTAGAGGCAGCTCACTACATACAGATTTATACAGCCACCACTAGAGGGAGCTCACTACATACAGATTTATACAGCCCCCACTAGAGGGAGCTCACTACATACAGATTTATACAGCTACCACTAGAGGGAGCTCACTACATACAGATTTATACAACCACCACTAGAGGGAGCTCACTACATACAGATTTATACAGCCACCACTAGAGGCAGCTCACTACATACAGATTTATACAGTCACCACTAGAGGGAGCTCACTACATACAGATTTATACAGCCACCACTAGAGGGAGCTCACTACATACAGATTTATACAGCCACCACTAGAGGGAGCTCACTACATACAGATTTATACAGCCACCACTAGAGGGAGCTCACTACATACAGATTTATACAGTCACCACTAGAGGGAGCTCACTACATACAGATTTATACAGCCACCACTAGAGGGAGCTCACTACATACAGATTTATACAGCCACCACTAGAGGGAGCTCACTACATACAGATTTATACAGCCACCACTAGAGGGAGCTCACTACATACAGATTTATACATCCACCACTAGAGGGAGCTCACTACATACAGATATATACAGACACCACTAGAGGGAGCTCACTACATACAGATTTATACAGCCACCACTAGAGGAAGCTCACTACATACAGATTTATACAGCCACCACTAGAGGGAGCTCACTACATACAGATTTATACAGCCACCACTAGAGGGAGCTCACTACATACAGATTTATACATCCACCACTAGAGGGAGCTCACTACATACAGATATATACAGACACCACTAGAGGGAGCTCACTACATACAGATTTATACAACCACCACTAGAGGCAGCTCACTACATACAGATTTATACAGCCACCACTAGAGGGAGCTCACTACATACAGATTTATACAGCCACCACTAGAGGGAGCTCACTACATACAGATTTATACAGCCACCACTAGAGGGAGCTCACTACATACAGATTTATACAGTCACCACTAGAGGGAGCTCACTACATACAGATTTATACAGCCACCACTAGAGGGAGCTCACTACATACAGATTTATACAGTCACCACTAGAGGGAGCTCACTACATACAGATTTATACAGCCACCACTAGAGGAAGCTCACTACATACAGATTTATACAGCCACCACTAGAGGGAGCTCACTACATACAGATTTATACAGCCACCACTAGAGGGAGCTCACTACATACAGATTTATACAGCCACCACTAGAGGGAGCTCACTACATACAGATTATACAGCCACCACTAGGGGGAGCTCACTACATACAGATTTATACAGTCACCACTAGAGGGAACTCACTACATACAGATTTATACTGCCACCACTAGAGGGAGCTCACTACATACAGATTTATACAGCCACCACTAGGGGGAGCTCACTACATACAGATTATACAGTCACCACTAGGGGGAGCTCACTACATACAGATTTATACAGTCACCACTAGAGGGAGCTCACTACATACAGATTTATACAGCCACCACTAGAGGGAGCTCACTACATACAGATTTATACAGCCACCACTAGAGGGAGCTCACTACATACAGATTTATACAGTTACCACTAGGGGGAGCTCACTACATACAGATTTATACAGCCACCACTAGGGGGAGCTCACTACATACAGATTATACAGTCACCACTAGAGGGAGCTCACTACATACAGATTTATACAGCCACCACTAGAGGGAGCTCACTACATACAGATTTATACAGCCACCACTAGAGGGAGCTCACTACATACAGATTTATACAGCCACCACTAGGGGGAGCTCACTACATACAGATTTATACAGCCACCACTAGAGGGAGCTCACTACATACAGATTATACAGCCACCACTAGAGGGAGCTCACTACATACAGATTTATACAGCCACCACTAGAGGGAGCTCACTACATACAGATTATACAGTCACCACTAGAGGGAGCTCACTACATACAGATTTATACAGCCACCACTAGAGGGAGCTCACTACATACAGATTATACAGCCACCACTAGAGGGAGCTCACTACATACAGATTTATACAGCCACCACTAGAGGGAGCTCACTACATACAGATTATACAGTCACCACTAGAGGGAGCTCACTACATACATATAGTACAGCACTGAATGGCGCCATCTACATGCAGGAATGTGAAATACTGTGTCTGCGGCAGTTGTACGTACGCGCTCTGGGGCAGCAGCATTTCTCGGGGCAGCACGGGCAGCGCACATAACAGCAGCAGGTGTGTGGGCAGCACTGGCACCAGCAGATCCCAATCATGAGGAAGAGGAAGAATCCAGCGAGGAGGACGAGTACCACGAAAAGCCAGTCTGGAAAACAAGAGACAGAAGCGTCACAGTCTGCAGGAGACAAGCGGTCACAGTCTCATTAACCCTCAGTGAGGGCAGCGGCTGCCGGGGACAGTGACGCTGCCCAGACACCGCGGCAATAAAGCGCTGACAGGAACCAGGACGGACGAGGCTTCCCGCCAGCACATATATGTGAGCTGCACATGGCGGCGTATCCCGGGCACAGCAGGTCTGCGCAATTACTCACCACTTACCAAGACGTCTGCTTATTGTCAGTGAATGGAAATATTCCTGTGTAATAAAGGATCCGCACCGTGCTACAATGTATCAGCGAGGGATCCGCACAGTGCCACAATGTATCAGTGAGAAGGGGGGGGGGGGGGTCTTGGGAGCTTAGAGGAGAAAGGAGGGATCCGAACCGCCGCACCCCGGGCACGGCGCAGCTCCGAACCGCCGCACCTCGGGCACGGCACAGCTCCGAACCGCCGCACCTCGGGCACGGCACAGCTGTGGCCCAAATACGCCAGAGTAAATGAGGCCCAAAACGGAAGCAAAAGCAGAGAAGGCAGCGGTGTACACGATGAGGATACACCGGCACTATAGTAAGTATATAAAATAAACTATATACAATGCACAAACACTGCAGAGACGCCTCCCCGGCAGTGCTGTGTGCACAATGACACCGCAAGAGAAAACCAAAGCCGCAGAGACCAGGACGGATCGCTGCCCTCGCACCGCAGCAGATCCGTGCTCTATGAAGATTGCACCAAAACCCCACCTGCACTAATCTGGGGGAGGGGAGGGGGCAATGACTTACAGGGCTATTCCCATCTTAGCAACTCATTGAGGAGCCGCACCGCTCCGGGCTCTGCACCGCCGCTCCGCCCATTGACTATGGGACCGCCCATTGACTATGGGACCGCCCATTGACTATGGGACCGCCCATTGACTATGGGACCGCCCATTGACTATGGGACCGCCCATTGACTATGGGACCGCCCATTGACTATGGGACCGCCCATTGACTATGGGACCGCCCATTGACTATGGGACCGCCCATTGACTATGGGACCGCCCATTGACTATGGGACCGCCCATTGACTATGGGACCGCCCATTGACTATGGGACCGCCCATTGACTATGGGACCGCCCATTGACTATGGGACCGCCCATTGACTATGGGACCGTGCGAGAGAGGGAGGGTCCCATAGACAATGAACGGAGTCACACGTGCGGCCGGTGCGTTCCCACCTACTCTGCTCAATATTCACAGCCCCTTCACCAAATCCAAGCCCTGACCATGGATGGAGCGGTTACCTTCCATGTTATCTAGCTCAAAGCCTGGCAATAGTTCAGAGCCCTTTGACGTTCTGCCTGGAGGACAAAAGAAACACAAGTTACTAAATAGAGATTTGGTCTTCTTAAACCAGTCTGACCCCCTCCCCTCCGAATCTACAAAAAGACTCAAAAACTAGAGCAGATTCCTGCAGCTCTCAATAATGCAATACTACGTCATCTACTCATGCAACAGGAGGCTCAGGATGAAGATCGGCAGCAGCGCTTCATGGATTCTACCACTAAGCAAATAAATAGCTATCACCCCCCCACACAAAAATCCCCTTCACTTCCCCCGACTCTAAGATTGCCCTTAATGGCCCGTGCACTACAACCCTGTCCCCAACACATAAATCCCACCTGTAAGGCTATGTTCACATGATACATTTTGCTGTTTTGCATATATTAAACATGCACTGCAGACAAATGACGGAGCAGAAACACAAAAAAAAAATTAAAAACACACAGTAAAACCTGCTTTTTACACTGTGAAGACGGCAGAAAAACATAACTTGTGAACCCAGCCTATCGGATACGTGGAGCATTTCCTACAGTAAACACTAGATGGCAGCATTTCTCCAGCAGATAATGCTACAGGTCTAATATCACAGCCTGCAGACGACCGCTGCCTCCTACAGGGAGCGCCGGGAACTGCGGACAGAAAACTAGATTTATTCACAGCAATCCACTATAAATGGTGACTGTCCTGCAGCATCAGAGCCCAGGCAGAGCCCGACACAACCACTACACTGCTTCTACAAAAGGTTCCCATGGACCAGTAGGTTTATTTTTTTTTTATCGTTTCTGTCCTTGTGCATAAACATGAAGTCAATGTCAAGGATAGTATGAGGTGGGTCCCTCTAAATTGAATCCAGTCTTATACTCCAGAGCTGCACTCACTATTCTGCTGGTGCAGTCACTGTGTACATACATTACATTACTGATCCTGAGTTACCTCCTGTATTATACTCCAGAGCTGCACTCACTATTCTGCTGGTGCAGTCACTGTGTACATACATTACATTACTGAACCTGAGTTACCTCCTGTATTATACCCCAGAGCTGCACTCACTATTCTGCTGGTGCAGTCACTGTGTACATACATTACATTACTGATCCTAAGTTACCTCCTGTATTATACTCCAGAGCTACACTCACTATTCTGCTGGTGGTCACTGTGTACATACATTACTGATCCTGGATTACCTCCTATATTATACTCCAGAGCTGCACTCACTATTCTGCTGGTGCAGTCACTGTGTACATACATTACTGATCCTGAGTTACCTCCTGTATTATACTCCAGAGCTGCACTCACTATTCTGCTGGTGCAGTCACTGTGTACATACATTACATTACTGATCCTGAGTTACATCCTGTATTATACTCCAGAGCTGCACTCACTATTCTGCTGGTGCAGTCACTGTGTACATACACTACATTACTGATCCTGAGTTACATCCTGTATTATCCTCCAGAGCTGTACTCACTATTCTGCTGGTGCAGTCACTGTGTACATACATTACATTTCTGATCCTGAGTTACCTCCTGTATTATACTCCAGAGCTGCACTCACTATTCTGCTGCTGCAGTCACTGTGTACATACATTACTGATCCCGAGTTACCTCCTGTATTATACTCCAGAGCTTCACTCACTATTCTGCTGGTGCAGTCACTGTGTACATACATTACTGATCCTGAGTTGCCTCTTGTATTATACTCCAGAGCTGCACTCACTATTCTGCTGGTGCAGTCACTGTGTACATACATTACATTACTGATCCTGAGTTACCTCCTGTATTATACTCCAGAGCTGCACTCACTATTCTGCTGGTGCAGTCACTGTGTACATACATTACATTACTGAACCTGAGTTACCTCCTGTATTAAACTCCAGAGCTGCACTCACTATTCTGCTGGTGCAGTCACTGTGTACATACATTACATTACTGATCCTGAGTTACCTCCTGTATTATACCCCAGAGCTGCACTCACTATTCTGCTGGTGCAGTCACTGTGTACATACATTACATTACTGATCCTAAGTTACCTCCTGTATTATACTCCAGAGCTACACTCACTATTCTGCTGGTGCAGTTACTGTGTACATACATTACTGATCCTGAGTTACATCCTGTATTATACTCCAGAGCTGCACTCACTATTCTGCTGGTGCAGTCACTGTGTACATACATTACATTACTGATCCTGAGTTACCTCCTGTATTATACTCCAGAGATGTACTCACTATTCTGCTGGTGCAGTCACTGTGTACATACATTACATTACTGATCCTGAGTTACCTCCTGTATTATACTCCAGAGCTGCACTCACTATTCTGCTGGTGCAGTCACTGTGTACATGCATTACATTACTGATCCTGAGTTACCTCCTATATTATACTCCAGAGCTGCACTCACTATTCTGCTGGTGCAGTCACTGTGTACATACATTACTGATCCTGAGTTACATCCTGTATTATACTCCAGAGCTGCACTCACTATTCTGCTGGTGCAGTCACTGTGTACATACATTACATTACTGATCCTGAGTTACCTCCTGTATTATACTCCAGAGCTGCACTCACTATTCTGCTGGTGCAGTCACTGTGTACATACATTACATTACTGATCCTGAGTTACCTCCTGTATTATACTCCAGAGCTGCACTCACTATTCTGCTGGTGCAGTCACTGTATACATATATAACATTCTTGATCCTGAGTTACTTTTTGTATTATACTCCAGAGCTGCACTCTGCCTGTGATGTGTGGCGTGCTGCTGTGCGGGGCAGTGTTGCCTTCCCTATAGAGGATGATGATGATATTCTTACCCAATACCATCAGTTCAGCGTAAGCTTCATTATTTCCGGTCAGGTCCTGCGCAACGGAGACGGTGCAGTAGTAAACGCCGCTGTCGCCCCAGGCTGTCTGATCGAAGGTGAGATCTGCATCTGGAGAGAATAGAAGATGACGTCACCGGAACGCTGCGGGGGCGCGAGCGAGGCCTCACCGGAACGCTGCGGGGGCGCGAGCGAGGCCTCACCGGAACGCTGCGGGAGCCTAAGGCGACACCCGCTACCTACTGTTGTTTATGGTGATCTTCCGCCCCTGGTAGTCCTGCCCCAGGGTGACGGTGTTGCTCATCTTGGTGGCCACGATGCGCACGGTGCGGCTGCTGTCCTGGCACTCCACGTAGGGGTTGTAGCCGGCCTGCTGCAGCAGGTTGGTGTTGGTGGCGTCCACGCTGGAGCTGGAGCTGAAGGCGTCCGCGATCCGACTCCTGCAGTAGGATTTAAACTTCCAGGTGACGATAGGGGGATACGTGGAGGTGGTCTCATAGGAGCACTGCAGCGTGATCGGCTGGAACAGCATCACCACATTGAAGGGATTCTTTATAGTCACCACCAGAGCACCGCCACCGCCTGCAAACACAAAACAAGGGGGGGTCACATCACATGACTGATATCTGCACCTCATATAACACTCCAGTGCTGATATAACCCCAGACAGCACATGTGACTGATATCAGCCCCCTCCAGCGCTGATATAACCTCCATATCACACCATGTGACTGATATCTGCACCTCATATAACACTCCAATGCTTGTATACCCCCAGACAGCACATGTGACTGATATCAGCCCCCTCCAGCGCTGATATACCCCAGACAGCACATGTGACTGATATCAGCCCCCTCCAGTGATATTACCTCCTTATCACACCATGTGACTGATATCTGCACCTCATATAACACTCCAGTGCTTATATACCCCCAGACAGCACATGACTGATATCAGCCCCCTCCAGTGCTGATATAACCTCCATATCACACCATGTGACCCATATCCGCCCCTCTTATAATGTCCATATTACACTATGTGACTGATATCCGCTACTACACTGATATAACCCAAGACATCACATGTGACTGATATCAGCCCCCTCCAGTGCTGAGATAACCTCCATATTACACGATATGACCCATATCCGCCCCTCTTATTACCTCCATTACACCATGTGACTGATGTCTGCCTCACTTATAACCTACATATTACACCTTGTGACTCGTATCCGCCCTTCTTATAACCTCCATATCACACCCCATGTGACTCATATCCGCTCGTCTTATAATGCACTTTCCATTGTACACTATGGATTTTCAGCCTTCATAGGGGATGGATATCTGCCTGCGCTGCGGATTTGTGGTGTCTGTATGTGAAGCCCCCATAACTATGGCAGGGTCAGGCTGCAGTACACAGTGATGGGCAGGAGGTGGTGGCAGTGCGCACACTGTCTGTAGGGAGGGGGGTGCAGGTGCGGGCTCTTGTTATTGTGCTGCCGCTCCCATTCCAGCCCTCCTGCCGTGCACCAGTAACAGCCAGCGCCTCCCCTCCCCCGGCCACTGCCCAACCCCCCACTGCACCGAAACTAGAGGGGAGCAAAATCACACTCACCGATATACAGTGCAGGGTCCAAGGGAAACGTGCAGTACCACGGAAATATATACCGTAATACACAGTATATAATGCCGTCCCCCCGTCCCATATACGCTGTATATAACGCCGCCCCCCGTCCCGTATACACAGTATATAACGCCGTCCCCCCATCCCGTATACACAGTATATAACGCCGCCCCCCGTCCCGTATACACAGTATATAACGCCGTCCCCCCATCCCGTATACACAGTATATAACGCCGCCCCCCGTCCCGTATACACAGTATATAACGCCGTCCCCCCATCCCGTATACACAGTATATAACGCCGCCCCCCGTCCCGTATACGCAGTATATAACGCCGTCCCCCCATCCCGTATACGCAGTATATAACGCCGTCCCCCCGTCCCGTATACGCAGTATATAACGCCGTCCCCCCGTCCCGTATACACTATATATAACGCCGCCCCCCGTCCCGTATACGCAGTATATAACGCCGCCCCCGTCCCGTATACGCAGTATAAAACGCCGTCCCCCCGTCCCGTATACGCAGTATAAAACGCCGTCCCCCCGTCCCGTATACGCAGTATATAACGCCGTCCCCCCATCCCGTATACGCAGTATATAACGCCGTCCCCCCATCCCGTATACGCAGTATATAACGCCGTCCCCCCGTCCCGTATACACTATATATAACGCCGCCCCCCGTCCCGTATACGCAGTATATAACGCCGCCCCCCGTCCCGTATACGCAGTATAAAACGCCGTCCCCCCGTCCCGTATACGCAGTATAAAACGCCGTCCCCCCGTCCCGTATACGCAGTATATAACGCCGTCCCCCCATCCCGTATACGCAGTATATAACGCCGCCCCCCGTCCCGTATACGCAGTATAAAACGCCGTCCCCCCGTCCCGTATACGCAGTATAAAACGCCGTCCCCCCGTCCCGTATACGCAGTATATAACGCCGCCCCCCCGTCCCGTATACGCAGTATATAACGCCGTCCCCCCGTCCCGTATACACCGTATATAACGCCGCCCCCCGTCCCGTATACACCGTATATAACGCCGCCCCCCCGTCCCGTATACGCAGTATAAAACGCCGTCCCCCCGTCCCGTATACGCAGTATAAAACGCCGTCCCCCCGTCCCGTATACGCAGTATATAACGCCGCCCCCCCGTCCCGTATACGCAGTATATAACGCCGTCCCCCCGTCCCGTATACACCGTATATAACGCCGCCCCCCGTCCCGTATACACCGTATATAACGCCGCCCCCCCGTCCCGTATACACCGTATATAACGCCGCCCCCGTCCCGTATACACCGTATATAACGCCGTCCCCCCGTCCCGTATACACTATATATAACGCCGTCCCCCCGTCCCGTATACACTATATATAACGCCGCCCCCCGTCCCGTATACACCGTATATAACGCCGCCCCCCCGTCCCGTATACACCGTATATAACGCCGCCCCCGTCCCGTATACACCGTATATAACGCCGCCCCCCCGTCCCATATACACCGTATATAACGCCGCCCCCGTCCCGTATACACTGTATATAACGCCGCCCCCCCGTCCCATATACACCGTATATAACGCCGCCCCCGTCCCGTATACACTGTATATAACGCCGCCCCCCGTCCTGTATACACTGTATATAATGCCGCCGGGGTCCCTCTATCCAGGGTCTATGTGTGGAGCCCCCCGTCCTGTATACACTGTATATAACACCGCCGGCGTCCCTCTGTCCAGGGTCTGTGTGTGTGGAGCCCCCCGTCCTGTATACACTGTATATAACACCGCCGGGGTCCCTCTGTCCAGGGTCTGTGTGTGTGGAGCCCCCCGTCCTGTATACACTGTATATAACGCCACCCCCCGTCCTGTATACACTGTATATAACACCGCCGGGGTCCCTCTGTCCAGGGTCTGTGTGTGTGGAGCCCCCCGTCCTGTATACACTGTATATAACACCGCCGGGGTCCCTCTGTCCAGGGTCTGTGTGTGTGGAGCCCCCCGTTCGGTATACACTGTATATAACACCGCCGGGGTCCCTCTATCCAAAGTCTATGTGTGGAGCCCCCCGTCCTGTATACACTGTATATAACACCGCCGGGGTCCCTCTGTCCAGGGTCTGTGTGTGGAGCCCCCCGTCCTGTATACACTGTATATAACACCGCCGGGGTCCCTCTGTCCAGGGTCTGTGTGTGGAGCCCCCCCCGTCCTGTATACACTGTATATAACACCACCGGGGTCCTTCTGTCCAGGGTCTGTGTGTGGAGCCCCCCGTCCTGTATACACTGTATATAACACCGCCGGGGTCCCTCTGTCCAGGGTCTGTGTGTGTGGAGCCCCCCCGTCCTGTATACACTGTATATAACACCGCCGGGGTCCCTCTGTCCAGGGTCTGTGTGTGTGGAGCCCCCCGTCCTGTATACACTGTATATAACATCATGGGGGGTCTCTCTGTCCAGGGTCTGTGTGTGTGGAGCCCCCCGTCCTGTATACACTGTATATAACATTATGGGGGGTCTCTCTGTCAGGGTCTGTGTGTGTGGAGCCCCCCGTCCTGTATACACTGTATATAACACCGCCGGGGTCCCTCTGTCCAGGGTCTGTGTGTGTGGAGCCCCCCGTCCTGTATACACTGTATATAACACCGCCGGGGTCCCTCTGCCCAGGGTCTGTGTGTGTGGAGCCCCCCGTCCTGTATACACTGTATATAACACCGCCGGGGTCCCTCTGTCCAGGGTCTGTGTGTGTGGAGCCCCCCGTCCTGTATACACTGTATATAACACCGCCGGGGTCCCTCTGTCCAGGATCTGTGTGTGTGGAGCCCCCCATCCTGTATACACTGTATATAACACCGCCGGGGTCCCTCTGTCCAGGGTCTGTGTGTGTGGAGCCCCCCGTCCTGTATACACTGTATATAACACCGCCGGGGTCTCTCTGTCCTGGGTCTGTGTGTGTGGAGCCCCCCGTCCTGTATACACTGTATATAACACCGCCGGGGTCCCTCTGTCCAGGGTCTGTGTGTGTGGAGCCCCCCGTCCTCTATACACTGTATATAACATCAAGGGGGAGGTCTCTCTGTCAGGGTCTGTGTGTGTGGAGCCCCCCGTCCTGTATACACTGTATATAACACCGCCGGGGTCCCTCTGCCCAGGGTCTGTGTGTGGAGCCCCCCGTCCTGTATACACTGTATATAACACCGCCGGGGTCCCTCTGTCCAGGGTCTGTGTGTGTGGAGCCCCCCGTCCTGTATACACTGTATATAACACCGCCGGGGTCCCTCTATCCAGGGTCTGTGTGTGTGGAGCCCCCCGTCCTGTATACACTGTATATAACACCGCCGGGGTCCCTCTGTCCAGGGTCTGTGTGTGTGGAGCCCCCCGTCCTGTATACACTGTATATAACACCGCCGGGGTCCCTCTGTCCAGGGTCTGTGTGTGTGGAGCCCCCCGTCCTGTATACACTGTATATAACACCGCCGGGGTCTCTCTGTCCTGGGTCTGTGTGTGTGGAGCCCCCCGTCCTGTATACACTGTATATAACACCGCCGGGGTCCCTCTGTCCAGGGTCTGTGTGTGTGGAGCCCCCCGTCCTCTATACACTGTATATAACATCAAGGGGGAGGTCTCTCTGTCAGGGTCTGTGTGTGTGGAGCCCCCCGTCCTGTATACACTGTATATAACACCGCCGGGGTCCCTCTGCCCAGGGTCTGTGTGTGGAGCCCCCCGTCCTGTATACACTGTATATAACACCGCCGGGGTCCCTCTGTCCAGGGTCTGTGTGTGTGGAGCCCCCCGTCCTGTATACACTGTATATAACACCGCCGGGGTCCCTCTATCCAGGGTCTGTGTGTGTGGAGCCCCCCGTCCTGTATACACTGTATATAACACCGCCGGGGTCCCTCTGTCCAGGGTCTGTGTGTGTGGAGCCCCCCGTCCTGTATTCACTGTATATAACACCGCCGGCGCCCCTCTGTCCAGGGTCTGTGTGTGTGGAGCCCCCCGTCCTGTATACACTGTATATAACACCGTCCCCCCCATCCTGTATACACTGTATATAACACCGCCGGCGCCCCTCTGTCCAGGGTCTGTGTGTGTGGAGCCGCTTCGTGTTGCAGCGGTCCTGATTGATGCTGCGCATGCTCGACCGTCCCACAGACAATGAATGGAGCGGAGGCCGAGCATGCGCAGCAGCGATCTGTGCAGCAAGCGCGTACACAACCGTCCACACTAATAACAGATCGGAATATTTACTCCATGAGGAAAACACAAAATAAAACGGATTTATGCTCACTGTGCAATAAAGTCCATGTTATAGAGACTCCGCCCAGTTGTCTATTATAGCGAGACTCCGCCCTGTGTGATATCCCGTATATCGCAGTATATACCGTGTGTATATTATGTACAGTGAGTCCGCCTGTCACATAAGGGCCACTCCCGGGATAACAGAACTTTCCAGAGGAGTCAGTTCCCCGCCACCTCCGGTCCCGGCCTCTCACCTGCCAGGAGCAGCAGACACAGCAGAGCCAGACCGCAGCCTCCGCGCCCCGCCATCACCGCCGCCCGCCCGAGAGGAGACCTGAGGAACCGGGACCCCCGAGCGACACCGGAGACCACCACAGAGACAAGCGTCCGCGGAAACCAGCACCTGCCCGGCCCGGAGACTGAGGAGACGCGGAAGAGGCGGGAGCGCGCCCGACACTCCCGGGAGCAGGAATGGTTCAGCCCAGGTAAAGCCACGCCCTCAGGAATGGTCCAGCCCAGGTAAAGCCACGCCCTCAGGAATGGTCCAGCCCAGGTAAAGCCACGCCCCTAACATTGTGTGAGCGAGAAGAGGCTCAATGTCGGAAGGCGGCAGGGAAAGCACAAGGTGAATGTCACTGATCCATAACAGACCTCAGCCATAATATATAGACCTGTCCTAATCATATAGACCTGTCCTAATCATATAGACCTGTCCTAATCATATAGACCTGCACTGATCATATAGACCTGTCCTAATCATATAGACCTGCACTGATCATATAGACCTGTACTGATTATATAGACCTGCACTGATCATATAGACCTGTCCTAATCATATAGACCTGTCCTAATCATATAGACCTGCACTGATCATATAGACCTGTCCTAATCATATAGACCTGCACTGATCATATAGACCTGTACTGATTATATAGACCTGCACTGATCATATAGACCTGTCCTAATCATATAGACCTGTACTGATCATATAGACCTGCACTGATCATATAGACCTGTCCTAATCATATAGACCTGCACTGATCATATAGACCTGTACTGATTATATAGACCTGCACTGATCATATAGACCTGTACTGATCATATAGACCTGCACTGACCATATAGACCTGTCCTAATCATATAGACCTGCACTGATCATATAGACCTGCACTGATCATATAGACCTGTACTGATCATATAGACCTGCACTGATCATATAGACCTGGCTGTACTGATCATATAGACCTGCACTGATCATATAGACCTGTACTGATCATATAGACCTGTACTGATCATATAGACCTGCACTGATCATATAGACCTGCACTGATCATATAGACCTGCACTGATCATATAGACCTGTACTGATCATATAGACCTGCACTGATCATATAGACCTGTACTGATCATATAGACCTGCACTGATCATATAGACCTGCACTGATCATATAGACCTGCACTGATCATATAGACCTGTACTGATCATATAGACCTGTACTGATCATATAGACCTGCACTGATCATATAGACCTGTACTGATCATATAGACCTGCACTGATCATATAGACCTGTACTGATCATATAGACCTGTACTGATCATATAGACCTGCACTGATCATATAGACCTGTACTGATCATATAGACCTGCACTGATCATATAGACCTGCACTGATCATATAGACCTGCACTGATCATATAGACCTGTACTGATCATATAGACCTGCACTGATCATATAGACCTGCACTGATTATATAGACCTGCACTGATCATATAGACCTGCACTGATCATATAGACCTGCACTGATCATATAGACCTGCACTGATCATATAGACCTGCACTGATTATATAGACCTGCACTGATCATATAGACCTGCACTGATCATATAGACCTGCACTGATCATATAGACCTGCACTGATCATATAGACCTGCACTGATCATATAGACCTGTACTGATCATATAGACCTGCACTGATCATATAGACCTGCACTGATCATGTAGACCTGCACTGATCATATAGACCTGCACTGATCATATAGACCTGCACTGATCATATAGACCTGTACTGATCATATAGACCTGCACTGATCATATAGACCTGCACTGATTATATAGACCTGCACTGATCATATAGACCTGCACTGATCATATAGACCTGCACTGATCATATAGACCTGCACTGATCATATAGACCTGCACTGATTATATAGACCTGCACTGATCATATAGACCTGTACTGATCATATAGACCTGTACTGATCATATAGACCTGTACTGATCATATAGACCTGTCCTAATCATATAGACCTATACTGATCATATAGACCTGTACTGATTATATAGACCTGCACTGATTATATAGACCTGCACTGATCATGTAGACCTGCACTGATCATATAGACCTGCACTGATCATATAGACCTGTACTGATCATATAGACCTGCACTGATCATATAGACCTGCACTGACCATATAGACCTGCACTGATCATATAGACCTGCACTGATCATATAGACCTGCACTGATTATATAGACCTGCACTGATCATATAGACCTGCACTGATCATATAGACCTGCACTGATCATATAGACCTGCACTGATCATATAGACCTGCACTGATCATATAGACCTGCACTGATCATATAGACCTGCACTGATCATATAGACCTGCACTGATCATATAGACCTGCACTGACCATATAGACCTGCACTGATCATATAGACCTGCACTGATCATATAGACCTGCACTGATTATATAGACCTGCACTGATCATATAGACCTGCACTGATCATATAGACCTGCACTGACCATATAGACCTGTACTGATCATATAGACCTGTACTGATCATATAGACCTGTACTGATCATATAGACCTGCACTGATTATATAGACCTGCACTGATCATATAGACCTGCACTGACCATATAGACCTGCACTGATCATATAGACCTGCACTGATCAAATAGACCTGTACTGATCATATAGACCTGCACTGATCATATAGACCTGCACTGATCATATAGACCTGCACTGATTATATAGACCTGCACTGATCATATAGACCTGCACTGATTATATAGACCTGCACTGATCATATAGACCTGTACTGATCATATAGACCTGCACTGATCATATAGACCTGCACTGATCATATAGACCTGCACTGATCATATAGACCTGCACTGATTATATAGACCTGCACTGATCATATAGACCTGCACTGATCATATAGACCTGCACTGATCATATAGACCTGCACTGATCATATAGACCTGCACTGACCATATAGACCTGCACTGATCATATAGACCTGCACTGATCATATAGACCTGCACTGACCATATAGACCTGCACTGATCAAATAGACCTGTACTGATCATATAGACCTGCACTGATCATATAGACCTGCACTGATCATATAGACCTGCACTGATCATATAGACCTGCACTGATCATATAGACCTGCACTGATTATATAGACCTGCACTGATCAAATAGACCTGTACTGATCATATAGACCTGCACTGATCATATAGACCTGCACTGATCATATAGACCTGCACTGATCATATAGACCTGCACTGATTATATAGACCTGCACTGATTATATAGACCTGCACTGATCATATAGACCTGCACTGATCATATAGACCTGTACTGATCATATAGACCTGCACTGATCATATAGACCTGCACTGACCATATAGACCTGCACTGATCATATAGACCTGCACTGATCATATAGACCTGCACTGATTATATAGACCTGCACTGATCATATAGACCTGCACTGATCATATAGACCTGCACTGACCATATAGACCTGTACTGATCATATAGACCTGTACTGATCATATAGACCTGTACTGATCATATAGACCTGCACTGATCATATAGACCTGCACTGATCATATAGACCTCCACTGATCATATAGACCTGTACTGATCATATAGACCTGCACTGATCATATAGACCTGCACTGACCATATAGACCTGCACTGATCATATAGACCTGCACTGATCATATAGACCTGCACTGATCATATAGACCTGCACTGATCATATAGACCTGCACTGACCATATAGACCTGCACTGATTATATAGACCTGCACTGATCATATAGACCTGCACTGATCATATAGACCTGCACTGACCATATAGACCTGTACTGATCATATAGACCTGTACTGATCATATAGACCTGTACTGATCATATAGACCTGCACTGATCATATAGACCTGCACTGATCATATAGACCTGCACTGATCATATAGACCTGCACTGATCATATAGACCTGCACTGACCATATAGACCTGCACTGATTATATAGACCTGTACTGATCATATAGACCTGTACTGATCATATAGACCTGCACTGATCATATAGACCTGCACTGATCATATAGACCTGCACTGATCATATAGACCTGCACTGACCATATAGACCTGCACTGATTATATAGACCTGTACTGATCATATAAACCTGCACTGATCATATAGACCTGCACTGATCATGTAGACCTGCACTGATCATATAGACCTGCACTGATCATATAGACCTGCACTGATCATATAGACCTGCACTGATTATATAGACCTGCACTGATCATATAGACCTGCACTGATCATATAGACCTGTACTGATCATATAGACCTGTACTGATCATATAGACCTGTACTGCTCATATAGACCTGCACTGATCATATAGACCTGTACTGATCATATAGACCTGCACTGATCATATAGACCTGCACTGATTATATAGACCTGCACTGATTATATAGACCTGCACTGATCATATAGACCTGCACTGATTATATAGACCTGCACTGACCATATAGACCTGCACTGATCATATAGACCTGCACTGATCATGTAGACCTGCACTGATCATATAGACCTGCACTGATTATATAGACCTGCACTGATCATATAGACCTGCACTGATCATATAGACCTGCACTGATCAAATAGACCTGCACTGATTATATAGACCTGCACTGATCATATAGACCTGCACTGATCATATAGACCTGCACTGACCATATAGACCTGTACTGATTATATAGACCTGCACTGATTATATAGACCTGCACTGATCATATAGACCTGTACTGATCATATAGACCTGCACTGATCATATAGACCTGCACTGATCATATAGACCTGCACTGATCATATAGACCTGCACTGATCATATAGACCTGCACTGATCATATAGACCTGTACTGATCATATAGACCTGCACTGAACATATAGACCTGTACTGATCATATAGACCTGTACTGATCATATAGACCTGCACTGATCATATAGACCTGTACTGATCATATAGACCTGTACTGATTATATAGACCTGCACTGATCATATAGACCTGCACTGATCATATAGACCTGCACTGACCATATAGACCTGCACTGATCATATAGACCTGCACTGACCATATAGACCTGCACTGATCATGTAGACCTGCACTGATCATATAGACCTGTACTGATCATATAGACCTGCACTGATCATATAGACCTGCACTGATCATATAGACCTGCACTGATCATATAGACCTGTACTGATCATATAGACCTGCACTGATCATATAGACCTGCACTGATTATATAGACCTGTACTGATCATATAGACCTGCACTGACCATATAGACCTGTACTGATCATATAGACCTGCACTGATCATATAGACCTGTACTGATCATATAGACCTGCACTGATCATATAGACCTGTTCTGATCATATAGAACTGCACTGATCATATAGACCTGCACTGACCATATAGACCTGTACTGATCATATAGACCTGCATTGATCATATAGACCTGTACTGATCATATAGACCTGCACTGACCATATAGACCTGTTCTGATCATATAGACCTGCACTGATCATATAGACCTGCACTGATCATATAGACCTGCACTGATCATATAGACCTGCACTGATCATATAGACCTCCACTGATCATATAGACTTGCACTGATCATATAGACCTGTACTGATCATATAGACCTGCACTGATCATATAGACCTGCACTGACCATATAGACCTGTACTGATCATATAGACCTGCACTGACCATATAGACCTGCACTGACCATATAGACCTGTACTGATCATATAGACCTGTACTGATCATATAGACCTGCACTGATCATATAGACCTGCACTGATCATATAGACCTGCACTGATCATATAGACCTGTACTGATCATATAGACCTGCACTGATCATATAGACCTGCACTGATCATATAGACCTGCACTGATCATATAGACCTGTACTGATCATATAGACCTGCACTGATCATATAGACCTGCACTGACCATATAGACCTGCACTGATCATGTAGACCTGCACTGATCATATAGACCTGTACTGATCATATAGACCTGCACTGATCATATAGACCTGCACTGATCATATAGACCTGTACTGATCATATAGACCTGCACTGATCATATAGACCTGCACTGACCATATAGACCTGCACTGACCATATAGACCTGCACTGATCATGTAGACCTGCACTGATCATATAGACCTGTACTGATCATATAGACCTGCACTGATCATATAGACCTGTACTGATCATATAGACCTGCACTGATCATATAGACCTGTACTGATCATATAGACCTGTACTGATCATATAGACCTGCACTGATCATATAGACCTGCACTGATCATATAGAGCTGCACTGATCATATAGACCTGCACTGATCATATAGACCTGCACTGATCATATAGACCTGCACTGATCATATAGACCTGCACTGATCATATAGACCTGCACTGATCATATAGACCTGCACTGATCATATAGACCTGTACTGATCATATAGACCTGCACTGATCATATAGACCTGTACTGATCATATAGACCTGCACTGATCATATAGACCTGTACTGATCATATAGACCTGTACTGATCATGTAGACCTGCACTGATCATATAGACCTGCACTGATCATATAGACCTGCACTGATCATATAGACCTGCACTGATCATATAGACCTGCACTGATCATATAGACCTGCACTGATCATATAGACCTGCACTGATCATATAGACCTGTACTGATCATATAGACCTGCACTGATCATATAGACCTGCACTGATCATATAGACCTGTACTGATCATATAGACCTGCACTGATCATATAGACCTGCACTGATCATATAGACCTGCACTGATCATATAGACCTGCACTGATCATATAGACCTGCACTGATCATATAGACCTGTACTGATCATATAGACCTGCACTGATCATATAGACCTGCACTGATCATATAGACCTGTACTGATCATATAGACCTGCACTGATCATATAGACCTGCACTGATTATATAGACCTGCACTGATCATGTAGACCTGCACTGATCATATAGACCTGCACTGATCATATAGACCTGCACTGATTATATAGACCTGCACTGATCATATAGACCTGCACTGATCATATAGACCTGCACTGATCATATAGACCTGCACTGATCATATAGACCTGCACTGATTATATAGACCTGCACTGATTATATAGACCTGCACTGATTATATAGACCTGCACTGATTATATAGACCTGCACTGATCATATAGACCTGCACTGATTATGTAGACCTGTACTGATCATATAGACCTGTACTGACCATATAGACCTGTACTGACCATATAGACCTGCACTGATCATATAGACCTGCACTGATCATATAGACCTGCACTGATCATATAGACCTGCACTTATCATATAGACCTGCACTGATCATATAGACCTGTACTGATCATATAGACCTGTCCTGATTATATAGACCTGCACTGATCATATAGACCTGCACTGATCATATAGACCAGTACTGATCATATAGACCCGTACTGATCATATAGACCCGTACTGATCATATAGACCTGTACTGATCATATAGACCTGTACTGATCATATAGACCTGTACTGATCATATAGACCTGCACTGATCATATAGACCTGTACTGATCATATAGACCTCCACTGATCATATAGACCTGCACTGACCATATAGACCTGTACTGATCATATAGACCTGCACTGACCATATAGACCTGCACTGACCATATAGACCTGCACTGATCATATAGACCTGCACTGATCATATAGACCTGCACTGATCATATAGACCTGCACTGATCATATAGACCTGCACTGATCATATAGACCTGTACTGATAATATAGACCTGCACTGATCATATAGACCTGCACTGACCATATAGACCTGCACTGATCATGTAGACCTGCACTGATCATATAGACCTGCACTGATCATATAGACCTGCACTGATCATATAGACCTGCACTGATCATATAGACCTGTACTGATCATATAGACCTGCACTGATCATATAGACCTGCACTGACCATATAGACCTGCACTGATCATGTAGACCTGCACTGATCATATAGACCTGTACTGATCATATAGACCTGCACTGATCATATAGACCTGTACTGATCATATAGACCTGCACTGATCATATAGACCTGTACTGATCATATAGACCTGTACTGATCATATAGACCTGCACTGATCATATAGACCTGCACTGACCATATAGACCTGCACTGATCATGTAGACCTGCACTGATCATATAGACCTGTACTGATCATATAGACCTGTACTGATCATATAGACCTGCACTGATCATATAGACCTGTACTGATCATATAGACCTGCACTGATCATATAGACCTGTACTGATCATATAGACCTGCACTGATCATAAAGACCTGTACTGATCATATAGACCTGCACTGATCATATAGACCTGCACTGATCATATAGACCTGCACTGATCATATAGACCTGCACTGATCATATAGACCTGCACTGATCATATAGACCTGCACTGATCATATAGACCTGCACTGATCATATAGACCTGCACTGATCATATAGACCTGCACTGATCATATAGACCTGCACTGATCATATAGACCTGCACTGATCATATAGACCTGTACTGATCATATAGACCTGCACTGATCATATAGACCTGCACTGATCATATAGACCTGTACTGATCATATAGACCTGCACTGATCATATAGACCTGCACTGATCATATAGACCTGCACTGATCATATAGACCTGCACTGATCATATAGACCTGCACTGATCATATAGACCTGTACTGATCATATAGACCTGCACTGATCATATAGACCTGCACTGATCATATAGACCTGTACTGATCATATAGACCTGCACTGATCATATAGACCTGCACTGATTATATAGACCTGCACTGATCATGTAGACCTGCACTGATCATATAGACCTGCACTGATCATATAGACCTGCACTGATTATATAGACCTGCACTGATCATATAGACCTGCACTGATCATGTAGACCTGTACTGATCATATAGACCTGTACTGACCATATAGACCTGTACTGACCATATAGACCTGCACTGATCATATAGACCTGCACTGATCATATAGACCTGCACTGATCATATAGACCTGCACTTATCATATAGACCTGCACTGATCATATAGACCTGTACTGATCATATAGACCTGTCCTGATTATATAGACCTGCACTGATCATATAGACCTGTACTGATCATATAGACCTGCACTGATCATATAGACCTGTACTGATCATATAGACCTGCACTGATCATATAGACCCGTACTGATCATATAGACCCGTACTGATCATATAGACCCGTACTGATCATATAGACCTGTACTGATCATATAGACCTGTACTGATCATATAGACCTGCACTGATCATATAGACCTGTCCTGATCATATAGACCTGCACTGATCATATAGACCTGCACTGATCATATAGACCTGCACTGATCATATAGACCTGTACTGATCATATAGACCTGTACTGATCATGTAGACCTGCACTGATCATATAGACCTGCACTGATCATATAGACCTGCACTGATCATATAGACCTGCACTGATCATATAGACCTGCACTGATCATATAGACCTGCACTGACCATATAGACCTGCACTGATCATATAGACCTGTCCTGATCATATAGACCTGCACTGATCATATAGACCTGTACTGATCATATAGACCTGCACTGACCATATAGACCTGCACTGATCATATAGACCTGTACTGATCATATAGACCTGCACTGATCATATAGACCTGCACTGATCATATAGACCTGTTCTGATCATATAGACCTGCACTGATCATATAGACCTGTACTGATCATATAGACCTGCACTGATCATATAGACCTACACTGATCATATAGACCTGTCCTGATCATATAGACCTGCACTGATTATATAGACCTGCACTGATTATATAGACCTGCACTGATCATATAGACCTGCACTGATCATATAGACCTGCACTGATCATATAGACCTGCACTTATCATATAGACCTGCACTGATCATATAGACCTGTACTGATCATATAGACCTGTCCTGATTATATAGACCTGCACTGATCATATAGACCTGCACTGATCATATAGACCCGTACTGATCATATAGACCCGTACTGATCATATAGACCTGTACTGATCATATAGACCTGTACTGATCATATAGACCTGTACTGATCATATAGACCTGCACTGATCATATAGACCTGTCCTGATCATATAGACCTGCACTGATCATATAGACCTGCACTGATCATATAGACCTGCACTGATCATATAGACCTGTACTGATCATATAGACCTGTACTGATCATGTAGACCTGCACTGATCATATAGACCTGCACTGATCATATAGACCTGCACTGATCATATAGACCTGCACTGATCATATAGACCTGTACTGATCATATAGACCTGTACTGATCATGTAGACCTGTACTGATCATATAGACCTGCACTGATCATATAGACCTGCACTGATCATATAGACCTGTTCTGATCATATAGACCTGCACTGATCATATAGACCTGTACTGATCATATAGACCTGCACTGATCATATAGACCTGCACTGATCATATAGACCTGCACTGATCATATAGACCTGTCCTGATCATATAGACCTGCACTGATTATATAGACCTGCACTGATCATATAGACCTGTCCTGATCATATAGACCTGCACTGATTATATAGACCTGCAGATGTTTGATGTCAGCCATACAATATTATTCCACAGAGACCAGTAGTGAACGGGTTCAGTCTCTCGGGCACGAGCCAGGGGCGCACACTGGAATTCTATTGGTTACGGCAATAAGTCCTTATGTTGTGAAATATATATATATATACGGTACGTCTGTATTTCATCATTTTTTATTACGCTAACGCAGCATGAATCACCAAAGTCTTATGATCAAAAAGTCCCATATGTGACCGCAGACCAGACGTGGGGGTGGTGCACAATCCAAGCACCATTTTAAGTCCTGCTAGTTTTTGGATATATTCATATAACACTGAATTCTGTCCATCTAGGTGGAGAAGACCCTGGTGGACCCATCTAAGGTGAGAAGACCCTAGTGGACCTATCTAGGGGGAGAAGACCCTGGAAGTCCCATGTAGGGTGAGAAGACCCTGGTGGACCCATCTAGGGTGAGAAGACCCTGGTGGACCCATCTAGGGTGAGAACACCCTGGTGGACCCATCTATGGTGAGAAGACCTTGGTGGACCCATCTAGGGTGAGAACACCCTGGTGGACCCATCTAGGGTGAGAAGACCCTGGTGGATCTATCGAGTTGGAGAAGACCCTGGTGGACCTATCTAGGCAGCGAAGACCCTGGTGGACATATCTAGGCAAAAAAGACCCTGGTGGACATATTTAGGATGAGAAGACCCTTGTGGACATATCTAGGCTGAGAAGCAACTGGTGCACATATCTAAGCGGAGAAGACCCTGATAGACCTAAAAGGTGCAAAAAAACCTGGTGGATATATCTAGGATGAGAAGTCCCTTGTGGAGATATCTAGGCTGAGAAGCAACTGGTGTAGATATCTAGGCGGAGAAGACCCTGGTAGACCTAGCTGGCGGAAAGGAACCTGGTGGATATATCTAGGATGAGAAGACTCTTGTGGACATATCTAGGCTGAGAAGCATCTTGTGGACATATCTAGGTGGAGAAGACCCTGGTAGACTTAGCTGTTGGAAAAGACCCTGATGGACATATCTAGGATGAGCAGACCCTGGTGGACATATCTAGGCAGAGAAGACCCTGGTTGACCTATCTAGGCAGAGTATACCCTAATGGACCTATCTAGGATGCACAATATCAATCTTCCTACAAAGTGTTCATCCATCAAGCCGCCATGGCTGGAGACCAAGCTGAAGGCCATTAAAAAAAATGGAGTGTCGGAGGAGTCTGTGGAAGATAGTAACATCTGAGCATGCTCCGTCCTAGAACTGTACAGTGTAGCAGAGAATGTCTGACCAACAACTCCCGGCCATGGTGGTCACCAGTCATCTTCCCTTCTGATGGAATCTTTGTGTTTTATGACCTCATTGGTTCCGCATCGTCCCTGGAAGAAGAGTCTTCAATAAGTCTGGCAAACACTGGTGATAATAACCATCCAAATAAATGGACCTAGTGTCCCTCACTTTATTTTTGGGGACCCTAGTTCCTGAGGAAGCATCTGCCAAAACTGTGTTCTGTCCGGCTCAACGCCCTTGTAAGACCGCATTTGCCTCTTACAATCCCATAACCCTAAAATGTGGAGACAGACCTAAAGATGCCCTCGTACAATGGCAATACCTTGAAATTAACAAACCCGATACACAGGCGTTGACCTTTATACAAAGTAGCGGTTCCATCCCTTCAGCTAATCTCAACAAGCAGGAACATATGAAAGTCCTGGATCTGGTCTCGAGGTCTGAGATAGAATCCGGAAATCTCAAGTTCCTGTCCCCGAGGGTGCAGGACACGGGGATCTACACCTGTAAATATGAGAGGAGACCTCTGGCCTTGTATGAAATTGAGTTCCAGGACATCTCCAACATCTACATCTCACATGTCACTTTGGGCCAAAGTTTCCAACCCAATCACACGGTAAACCTCGGTGACATTGGCACCGCCAAGATATTCACCGTATGGAACGACTGGCAGCGCTGTGACCGGTGTGGGACATCTGGTGAAATGAAGAGACTCGGGTTTTGCTACGTTATGATAATTAGACATTCCTTCGTTGTAGAGGAGCTCCGGCCGTGTGGACTTTCGCAATCCAATAATAGTCAGATTCGGTCTCTACACAAACCTGAGCTGAGGATTAAGATGTGTGAGGAGACTTGTAACGAGATCACGTCTACGGAGGATGAAGGGTTCATGATGGTGATAGACAACTATCACACTTATCTCCACGCCGATGTCTTACTGACATGTCCGATGTCTTCAGTTTACGAGTAAGTAACATTGTTGGTTGTCCATGTTTTAGTGTAGTGTTGGGGGGTTAAGGCTAAGGTTAGATTTAGGAATAGGAATGTTATGAAAGGTTAGAGCAAAGGTTAGGTTAATGTTTTGGACTTGGGTAAGGACTAAGGTTAGGTTTAAGGTTTGTAAACGTATGAAGGGTTTTAGGACTAAGGTTAGGTTTATGTTTAGGACTAGAGTTAGGGGTTAAAGTTAGGTTTACGTTTAGGACTAGGGTTAGGGCTAAGGTTAGGTTTACATTTAGAACTAGGATTAGGGCTAAGGTTAGGTTGAAGACTAGGACTAGGGTTAGGGTTAAGGTTAGGTTTAGGGTTAGGAATAGTATGAAGGGTTAGGGCTAAGGTTAGGTTTACATTTAGAACTAGGATTAAAGCTAAGATTACGTTGATGATTAAGACTAGGGATAGGGTTAAGGTTATGTTTAGGGTTAGGAAAAGTATGAAGGGTTAGGGCTAAGGTTAGGTTTACATTGAGGACTAGGGCTAGGGCCAAAGTTAGGTTTACGTTTCTGACTAGGGTTAGGGCTAAGGTTAGGTTTATATTTAGGACTAGGGTTAAGGTTAGGTTTAGGGATAGCAATATTATGAAAGGTTAGGGCTAAGGTTAGGTTAATGTTTTGGACTTGGGTAAGGGCTAAGATTAGGTTTAAGGTTAGGAAACGTATGAAGGGTTAGGACTAAGGTTAGGTTTATGTTTAGGACTAGGGTCAGGCTAAGATTAGGTTAACATTTAGGACTTGAGTTCGGCCTAAGGTTAGGTTTAGGGTTATTAATAGTATGACAGGTTAGGGCTAAGATTATGTTTATGTTTAGGACTAGGGTTAGGGCTAAGGTTAGGGATATTTTTAGGACTAGGATTAGTGCTAAGTTTAGGTTTATGTTTAGGACTAAGGTAAGGGTCAAGGTGAGGTTTATATTTGGTACTAGGGTTAGGGGTAAAGTTAGATTTCCGTTTAGGACTAGGATTAGGGCTAAGGTTAGGTTTATGTTTAGGACTAGGGTTAGGGTTGAGGTTAGGTTTACGTTTCAGACTAGGGTTATTGATAAGATTAGGTTTATGTTTAGGACTAAGGTTAAGGTTAGGTTTGGGGATAAGAATATTATGAAAGTTTAGGGGTAAGGTTAGGTTAATGTTTTGAACTTAAGTAAGGGCTAACGTTAGGTTTAAGGTTAGAAAACATATGAAGAGTGTAGGACTAAGGTTAGGTTTATGTTTAGAACTAGGCTCAGGGCTAAGATTAGGTTAACATTTAGGACTAGAGTTAGGTTTAAGGTTAGGTTTAGGATTAGGAATAGTATGATGGGTTAGGGCTTAGATTAGGTTTACGTTTATGACTAGGATTAGGGTTAACATTAGATTTAGGGTTAGGAATGGGATGAAGGGCTATGCTAAGGTTAGGTTTAAGTTTAGGAATAGGATTAAGGTTAGGGGTAAGATTAGGTATAGGGTTAAGAATTGTAGTTTGGTTAGAGCTGATGTTAGGTTTACATGTAGAACTAAGGGTAGGGCTAAGGTTAAGGTCATGTTTAGGAATAGGACTAGGGTTAGGGCTAAGGTTAGACATAGGACTAGGACTAGGATTAGGGCTATAGTTGGACTTAAGGTTGGGATAGGACTAGGGTTAATGCTAAGGTTAAGTTAAGAATAGCACTAAGGCTGGGGCTAAGGTTAGATTTAGGTAGAGGATTAGGGTTATGGTTAGGCTTAGGGTTGGGAATAGGACTGAGGTTAGGGCTAAGGTTAGACTAAGGTTATTTCACAATTTAACCCTGTGATGTCTCCATCTGTAGGGCCGTATACTGGGAACACGGAAACAAGACTTTTACACACTTAATGCAAATGATGACGAACTCTTCCTACGTCCTGGACCAGACCACCGGTGGCGGGACCCTGACTATTCACCGCGTCAACAAGTCGGACGAGGGCCTCTACAGGTGCTACATAGAGCAGCGGCTGGTGGGGGAATTCCACGTGATGACTTCAGATATGGGCGAAACCTCGGAGCCCACGCGCATGTCTATGAAGGAGTACATCATGTTCGGTCTCGTCATGCTCCTGGGGTTCCTTTTCTTTTTAAGCATGTTCCAGATCTGCAAGGACAGCGCCGAGCACGAGATTCATTAGTATCAGAGTATATTCCTGTGAGTGGCCATTAAAACCCAGAAATCGACTCTCTGAGTCCTGATTATTTGTGTTTTGTATTCGGTTTGGGTTTCTGTAACTTCACCCTAGAAGTCAATGCATTTGTTGGACAAATATTGCTGCCTGTGCTCTGGTTTCACAGTCCTGTGGTGTCAAGCTGTAGAAGGTCGCAGCTATTGGCTGCACAAGCTGTTCTCTGACTTTCCCCTTTTCCCAGCTTGCAGTTTATCTCTTTCTCTTTAGGACCCTGTGGAGTTCCTCACCTTTTCAGCTTTTAATCCTCAGCTTTGTGTCTTCCCTTGCTGTCTTTATATATATATATATATATATATATATATATATATATATATATATATTCCCCTTTATATACAGTATGTATATATTCCCCTTACTCTGTGCTGATGATAGGTCTAATACCATTAACAAGTCTTCAGTGCAAGCAGTCGGCTTGTACTCATCTGGAGAATCTTTGTGGTTGTTGCTGTTCCTCTCCCAAAGTCATCTGGGGATGTTATTCATTCACTTCCTACTAATTGTTATCCCTGTGTCTTCTTTAGAGCTTAGTGGGGTTGACTAGCGCTCATCCCACCTGTTCCCTACCTACTGTAGGGCCCAGTTCAGGGTCAGCCAGGGCCAGGTATCCTGCTTGGCGCATAGGTGTGAAACCTATCTAGGGCTGTGATGTAAGCCAGGGGCCAGGTATCTAGCTCAGTGCATAGGTGCAAAACCTATTTAGGGTGGGGAGGGAAGCCAGGATCAGGTATCCTGCTCGGCGCATAAGTGCGAAAGCTTTCTAGAGCGGTGATAGAAGCCAGGGGCCAGGTATCCGGCTAGGCGCATAGGTGCGAAACCTGTCTAGGGCAGTGAGGGAAGTCAGGCTCAGGTATCCTACTAGGCGAAAAGGTGAGAAACCTATCTAGGGCGGTGAGGGAAGCCAGGGGCCAGGTATCCTACTAGGCGAATAGGTGAGAAATCTATCTAGGGCAGTGAGGGATGCCAGAAGACAGCAGTAGGTTTGGTCAGGGGTCACCATCTCCCCCTTCCCTAGACACAGGGCTTCCCTTCCATTTCTCCATTCACTTGGTGGTCAGGGAGGCGAGGGGCCGGGTATCCAGCTCGGTCCATAGGTGCGAAACCTATCCAAGGTGGTGAGGGAAGCCAGGGGTCAGTGGTAGGTTCGGTCAGTGGTCATCATCTCCTCTTCCCTATACACAGGGTTTCCCTTTTGCCATTTGTTTAATACTTCCCCAAACCTAGGGCCTATGTCAGGGCCAGCCAGGGTCAGATATCCCGCTCAGCGAAAAGGGTGCAGAAACTATCTAGGGTGGTGAAGGAAGCCAGGGGCCAGCGGTAGGTTCGGTCAGTGGTCATCATCTCCTCTTCCCTAGACACAGGGCTTCCCTTCCATTTCTCCATTCGCTTGGTACCTATCCAGGGTGGTGAGGAAAGCCAGAGGCCAGGTATCCAGCTCGGCGCAGAGGTGCAGAACCTATCTAGGGTGGTGAAGGAAGCCAGGGGCCAGCGGTAGGTTCGGTCAGTGGTCATCATCTCCTCTTCCCTATACACAGGGTTTCCCTTTTGCCATTTGTTTAATACTTCCCCAAACCTAGGGCCTATGTCAGGGCCAGCCAGGGTCAGATATCCCGCTCAGCGAAAAGGGTGCAGAAACTATCTAGTGTGGTGAGGGAAGCCAGGTTACCAGAAGAAGGTTTGGTCAGGGGTCACCATCTCCCCCTTCCCTAGACACAGGGTTTTCCTTCCCTTTCGACATTCGCTTGATACTTCCCAAAACGTAGGGTCTATTTCAGGGTCAGCCAAGGTCTGGTATCCTGCTCTACGCATAGGTGCAGAACCTATCTAGGGGGGTGAGGGAAGCCAGGGGCCAGTGGTAGATTTGGTCAGGGGTCACCATCTCCGTCTTTCCTAGACACAGGGTTTCCCTTTCATTTCTCCATTCGCTTGGTACGTATCTAGGGTAGTGAGGGAAGCCAGGGGCCAGGTATCCAGCTCTACGCATAGGTGCAGAACCTATCTAGGGTGGTGAAGGAAGCCAGGGGCCAGCAGTAGGTTCGGTCAGTGGTCATCATCTCCTCTTCCCTAGACACAGGGCTTCCCTTCAATTTCTCCATTCGCTTGGTACGTATCTAGGGTGGTGAGGGAAGCCAGGGGCCAGCAGTAGGTTCGGTCAGTGGTCATTATCTCCTCTTCCCTAAACACAGGGCTTCCCTTCCATTTCTCCATTCGCTTGGTACTGTTAGGGCCAGGTGGACGGGCAGACCCAGGAGGTGGATCCACTGGGCCGAACTCCTTGATGAAGGTAAGGGGTCCGGTAGCTGGAGCACTACGGGTAGCAGGACAGAGCGTGCACAAGAGTAGAATGGAGAAGTCCCTGGGACCACGGAGTCACTGATGGTAGTCCGGGTGACGGAGCTCAGGTTCGGAAGCCGAGATGTTGTCAGGCGGAGTCCGGAACCGATGGAGCGAGAGGACAGGTCACCACAGGGATCAGAGATGGAACGGACTGTCAGGATGGCAGATAGTCAGCGTTCGGGGTTCGAGATTCGGCAGGACCGGATGGCGAGGCAGGATCGGCTCTAGAAGAGAGAGAGGTGAGTATCTCACAGGAACACAAGGAGACCTGACTCCTAGCTTGGGAAACACGAAGAACAGGCCCCGCCCACTTGGACACTAACCCCTTTTATACCCTGTACCTGTGTGCTCAATTTCCTGTCAGTGGACGCTGGCCCTTTAAGAAAGGGTCAATGACCGCGCGCGCGCCCTAACGCGCATGCGCGAGGCCCGGGTGCCAGAAGCCAGGGCAGGGAGCGGTGAGGAGGAAGCAGGAGAGCCGGGCTGGGGCTGAGTAGCCGACGGGCGCCGGGAGCGGGGACCAGGACGCCTGGGGACCGCAGGCAATGGAGACTGGAGACCGGGGAGCGGCGGACGCCGGACAGAGGAACCGGGGAGCGATGCAGGGAAGCCGGGGAGCGTGGCAGGTGAGCCGGGGAGCAGAGCAGGGGACCCGGGGAGCGTGACAGTACCCCCCCCCCACGCCCCCCTCCCCGCAACCGGGACAGGAAGGCACGTATCAGGGGAGTACCCACGTTCTCCCGGGGTTCCCAGGACCTATCCTCAGGGCCATACCCTGCCCAGTCCACCAGGAAGAACTGTCGGCCCCGTACGGTTTTCATGGCCACGATATCCCTTACCGCATAGATGTCGTCATCGGCAATAGGAGGAGGAGCCGAACTGGCAGCAGCGGAGAAGGGACCAAGGACAACCGTCTTGAGCAGGGAGACGTGTAAGGAGTTGGGTATCCTCATCGTGGCCGGGAGCTGAAGCTTGTAGGAGACCTCATTGATCTTGCTGAGGACTTTAAACGGCCCGATGTAGCGAGGTCCCAGCTTGTAGGATGGTAGCTTCAATCGGACGTACTTGGAAGCAAGCCAGACGAGATCTCCTGGAGAGAAACACGGAGGGTCCAGACGCCTCTTGTCTGCGTGTCTCTTCATCCGCAGGGAAGCACGTCCAAGGGACGCCTTGACAGAGTCCCAAATCGTTGCAAAGTCACGGGCTACAGCATCAGCAGCAGGGACATCCGAGGAAAAGGATACAGGCAATGGGACGGAAGGCTGAAGTCCGTAAACGACATGGAAGGGAGAGCTGGAGGAGGACTCACTGACGTGGTGGTTATGGGAGAATTCAGCCCAAGGAAGAAGCGTGGACCAGTCGTCATGATGGGCGTTGACGTAGTGACGTAAGAAGGAGGTCAAGATCTGATTGACCCGTTCCACTTGGCCGTTCGACTGAGGATGGTAGGCTGAAGAAAAGTCCAGAGTCACTCCCAGATGTTTGCAGAGAGCCCTCCAGAAGCGGGAGGTAAACTGAGTTCCTCTGTCGGACACAATGTGTGATGGAAAGCCATGCAAGCGGAAGATGTGTTGTATATAGGCGTCAGCGAGTTCCTGGGCAGAGGGCAGTCCAGCCATAGGGACGAAATGAGCCATTTTAGAGAACCGATCCACCACGACCCATATGACTGTGTGTCCGGAGGACAGTGGCAAGTCCGTAATAAAGTCCATCGCAATGTGTTGCCACGGGACTGAGGGTATAGGCAGAGGCAGAAGACGGCCATATGGCAGGTGTTTGGGCGTTTTGTTCCTGGCACAAGAGGAGCAGGCTGAGACAAAAGAAGCGACATCCGTCCGAAGGGATGGCCAACAGTAATGACGTACAATCGTACTCCATGTTCTCTTCTGACCAGCATGACCGGCTATTTTTGAGGCATGGCCCCAGTGTAACACTTTTTGCCTGTCAGTCTCAGAGACATAGGTCTTCCCGGGCGGTATCTGGGCCAGGGTGACAGGAGTCACCGGAATGATTTTACTAGGGCAGATGATGGGCTGGGATGTCTCCTCCTCCTGCTCCATGGGCATGAATGACCTGGACAAGGCATCTGCGCTTACATTCTTGTCCGCGGGTCGGAAATGGAGCTGGAAATCGAATCTGGCAAAGAACAAGGACCACCTGGCTTGCCGTGGGTTCAGTCGCTGAGCAGACCGCAGGTATTCCAGGTTCTTGTGGTCCATGTAAATAATAACGGGGTACACTGCTCCTTCCAGAAGGTAGCGCCATTCTTCCAGAGCCAGTTTGACTGCCAATAGCTCTCGGTCACCGATGGTGTAGTTGCGTTCAGGCGCTGAGAAGCTCTTGGAGAAGAAACCGCAAGTCACCATCTTCCCGGAGGAGGACTTCTGCATGAGCACTGCTCCGTCTCCCGAGGAGGAGGCATCCACCTCCAAGGTGAACTGTCGGTTTAACTCCGGACAGTGGAGCACAGGAGAGGAGGCAAATGCCCGCTTCAGGGAGCCAAACGTGGCATCGGCCGCAGGTGACCAGTCCTTTGGATTAGCCCCCTTCTTGGTCAAGGCGGAGAGAGGAGCAGTCAGAGCCGAGAAGTGAGGAATGAACTGGCGGTAATAGTTGGCGAATCCCAGAAAGCGTTGGATTGCCTTTAGTCCAGAAGGAGGAGGCCAGTTGAGAATGGAAGAGACCTTCTTCGGATCCATCTGCAGTCCGGTATCGGAGATGACGTAACCCAGGAAGGGAAGAGAAGACTGCTCGAAGACACACTTCTCGTACTTGGCGTACAGACGATTCTCCCTCAGTCGTCGTAGTACCAGCTGCACGTTCTCTCTGTGGGTCTGGAGGTCCGGAGAAAAGACCAGGATGTCATCAAGATACACCACCACATAGACGTAGAGAAGGTCTCGGAACACGTCGTTCACCAATTCCTGAAAGACTGCTGGTGCGTTACACAGGCCGAAGGGCATCACACAGTATTCATAGTGCCCATCGCAAGTATTGAACGCGGTCTTCCATTCGTCCCCAGAGCGGATGCGGACCAGGTTGTAGGCACCCCGAAGATCCAACTTGGTGAACACACGAGCTCCTCTAAGCCGATCAAACAATTCGGGGATGAGCGGCAGGGGGTACTTGTTTTTCACGGTGATTTGGTTCAATCCCCGGTAGTCTATGCATGGGCGTAGGTCACCTTCTTTCTTCTTAACGAAGAAGAAGCCTGCTTCAGCAGGAGAGGAGGATCTCCGAATGAATCCCCTTGCCAGGCTCTCTGTGATGTAAGTAGACATGGCCCTTGTTTCGGCAGGAGACAGCGGATATATCCGTCCTCGAGGTGGTGTAGTTCCCGGGAGCAGGTCGATGGCACAATCGTAAGGACGATGTGGCGGAAGTACCTCTGATTCCTTTTTGTCAAAGACGTCCGCGAAGGACCAATAGGCCGAGGGCAGTCCCGGTAGGGACTCTGGAACTGGAGGTCGTCGGATGGGTTGTATGGTCTTCAGACAGTTCTCATGGCAAGAAGAGCCCCATCGGGTGATTTCACCAGTACCCCAGCTGACTGACGGTTCGTGTGTCCTTAACCAGGGGAGTCCCAGCAGGATTTGATGGGACATGTGTGGGAGGACGTAGAGAGCGATGTTCTCGGTGTGCAGGGCACCGATACGCAGTTCCACCGGCTTGGTGATCCAGGAGATGGTGTCAGAGAGGGGTCTCCCATCCACAGAGGCAATCACGAGGGGTTTGTCGAGTGGAGAAACAGGCACCTGGTACTTGTCCACCGTGGCCTGCTGGATGAAATTGCCTGCTGCCCCGGAATCGAGGTACGCCTCGGCCGTGAACCGCGTCTCTCCCGTTGTCACTTGAACAGTCCACGTAACCGGGTCTGAGAGAGTCCCAGCACCTAGGGTGGCCTCTCCTACCAACCCTAGGCTTTGGAGTTTCCCGGCCTCTCTGGACAGGAGCGTAGAAGGTGTGTGCCCTCTCCGCAGTAGAAGCAGAGGCCCTTGGCGAGCCGCTCTGCTCGGCGTTGTTCAGACTGCCGCACACGGTCGATCTGCATGGGCTCGTGGACGGAGACACCAGATGCCATTGACTGAAGTACGGCGGGCTTCTGCGGAGGAGAGGAATGCCGTACCGGTCGTCTCTCACGGGACACCTCTTTGGATCGCTCCTGAAAGCGAATGTCCACTCGAGTCGCTAGGGTAATCAGGGCATCCAGGGTGGACGGTACGTCACGACCAGCCAGCTCATCTTTAATTCGACCCGAGAGTCCTTCCCAGAAGGCGGCGGTTAGAGCCTCGTTGTTCCACACGAGTTCCGAAGCCAAGGTGCGAAAACGTATGGCATATTGACCCACCGTCAGAGTCCCCTGACGTAACCGGAGAAGAGATGAGGCAGACGCGGAGGCGCGTCCGGGCTCGTCAAAGGTGCCACGAAATGCCTGCAGGAACTCCTGGATGTTCGTGGTCACAGGGTCCTCCTTCTCCCACAAGGGGTTCATCCACGCCAATGCCTCACCCTCTAGATGGGACATCATGAAGGCGACCTTGGCTTGGTCGGAGGCAAACAAATGCGGCAGCTGCGTGAAATGGAGGGAGCATTGGTTTATGAATCCCCTGCAGGTCTTGGGATCACCGGCGTACCGGGGTGGTGAGGCCAAACGAAGCCTGGAAGCATCCGAGGAGGCTGCCACGGGAGCTGGAGCCGTGGATTGTCTAGTGGAAGCCCGAGATGCTGAAGATGTAACCGACGCTTGTAGCGTGTTCAGGCGGGCGTCCACAGAAGACATAAAGTTCAGCATGCGGGTCTGAGTCTCACGCTGGCGTGTGAGTTCTTCCTGCAAGGCCGCTAGTGCTTCGGCGGGATCCATGGCCTGTTCTTACTGTTAGGGCCAGGTGGACGGGCAGACCCAGGAGGTGGATCCACTGGGCCGAACTCCTTGATGAAGGTAAGGGGTCCGGTAGCTGGAGCACTACGGGTAGCAGGACAGAGCGTGCACAAGAGTAGAATGGAGAAGTCCCTGGGACCACGGAGTCACTGATGGTAGTCCGGGTGACGGAGCTCAGGTTCGGAAGCCGAGATGTTGTCAGGCGGAGTCCGGAACCGATGGAGCGAGAGGACGGGTCACCACAGGGATCAGAGATGGAACGGACTGTCAGGATGGCAGATAGTCAGCGTTCGGGGTTCGAGATTCGGCAGGACCGGATGGCGAGGCAGGATCGGCTCTAGAAGAGAGAGAGGTGAGTATCTCACAGGAACACAAGGAGACCTGACTCCTAGCTTGGGAAACACGAAGAACAGGCCCCGCCCACTTGGACACTAACCCCTTTTATACCCTGTACCTGTGTGCTCAATTTCCTGTCAGTGGACGCTGGCCCTTTAAGAAAGGGTCAATGACCGCGCGCGCGCCCTAACGTGCATGCGCGAGGCCCGGGTGCCAGAAGCCAGGGCAGGGAGCGGTGAGGAGGAAGCAGGAGAGCCGGGCTGGGGCTGAGTAGCCGACGGGCGCCGGGAGCGGGGACCAGGACGCCTGGGGACCGCAGGCAATGGAGGCTGGAGACCGGGGAGCGGCGGACGCCGGACAGAGGAACCGGGGAGCGACGCAGGGAAGCCGGGGAGCGTGGCAGGTGAGCCGGGGAGCAGAGCAGGGGACCCGGGGAGCGTGACAGGTACGTATCTAGGGTGGTGAGGGAAGCCAGGAGCCAGTGGTAGGTTTGGTCAGGGGTCACCATCTCCGTCTTTCCTAGACACAGGGTTTCCCTTCCATTTCTCCATTCGCTTGGTACCTATCTAGGGTGGTGAGGGAAACCAGGGGCCAGGTATCCAGCTCGGCGCATAGGTGCAGAACCTATCTAGGGTGGTGAGGGAAGCCAGGGGCCAGGTATCCAGCTCGGCGCATAGGTGCGGAACCTATCTAGGGTGGTGAAGGAAGCCAGGGGCCAGGTATCCAGCTCGGCGCATAGGTGCGGAACCTATCTAGGGTGGTGAAGGAAGACAGGGACCAGTGGTAGGCTTGGTCAGAGGTCAACATCTCCCCCTTCCCTAGACAAAGGGATTTCCTTCCCTTTTGACATTCGCTTGATACTTCCCAAAACCTAGGGTCTATTTCAGGGTCAGCCAGGGTCTGGTATGCTGCTCTACGCATAGGTGTGGAACCTATCTAGGGTGGTGAAGGAAGCCAGGGACCAGCGGTAGGCTTGGTCAGGGGTCATCATCCCCTTCCCTAGACAAAGGGTTTCACGTCCCTTTCACCGTTCTCTTAGTACTTCCCCGTACCTAGTGTGACATCGGGGCATTGACCCATACGAGTGCAGGTGAGGCGCACCAATATGGAGGTCTCCTCCCATCATGGACTGAAGGATGGCCCCCGGCCTCGTAGGAGACATATATGGCTTTATCCTTACCGCCATATATATCTGGCAGCAGGTGACGGTGGCGCTCGCAGTATCACCTGTCTGGGTGTCTGCATTATTCATGCGCCGGCGCCAACTAAACGAAACCTGACTTTATAGCCATTTTTTAACCCCTTGTACTGTTTTTTTTCCTACTTTTTGATCTTTTTGCTTCTTTTTCTTTAATTCGCACCTCTTATGTGTCCGCCTGGTCTTATGTTTATCCTCGTCCCAGGGTTTGAAGCTTCCGCACTTTTCCGTCCAATTCATCAATTGAGACTTTTTACAGTTTGCTCAATTTTTTTGCAAATTTGGGTCTCCGTTGTGATTTATTTGGGCCCCCCCGTCCCCGGTGATGGATTTAGTGCGGGATTTGATATAAAGTGAATGTAACTGGGAATTAATCTAGTGCCGGGGCCGGGGATGGCATTGGTTTCGGCATTGCTGGGCGCACAATGAGCCGTTGTGGCCGCCGGCTGTGTGTATCATACAGTCCATTGATGATGTCCCCGCAGATCTTCGCTCACAATGAGTAATGTTTGTGATTCATCGCCCCCGATAAAGAATCCCACCCTTTGTTTAGGTGATTTACACACTGCGGCCCCGGCTGTGACAGACACAACCAGGACTCTGACCTGTCACACATATGTACAGTATATGACCTACATGGCCGCTCCCGGCAAAACCGCTCTCCAGCCCGAGGAATAGAGCATAAGCCAAAAGAGGTTCTGCAGCAGCCGCCATCCAGCTTACCTAGGGTCCTATGTGACCGCTCCTGGCAAAACCGCTCTCCATCCAGAGGAAAAGAGCATAAGCTAAAAGAGGTTCTGCAGCAGCCGCCATCCAGCTTACCTAGGGTCCTATGTGACCGCTCCTGGCAAAACCGCTCTCCATCCAGAGGAAAAGATCATAAGCTAAAAGAGGTTCTGCAGCAGCCGCCATCCAGCTTACCTAGGTTCCTATGTGACCGCTCCTGGCAAAACCGCTCTCCATCCAGAGGAAAAGAGCATAAGCTAAAAGAGGTTCTGCAGCAGCCGCCATCCAGCTTACTTAGAGTCCTATGTGGCCGCTCCTGGCAAAACCGCTCTCCGGCCCGAGGAATAGAGCATAAGCCAAAAGAGATTCTGCAGCAGCCGCCATCCGGCTTACCTAGAGTCCTATGTGGCCGCTCCCGGCAAAACTTCTTTCTTTCCCAAAAGAGGTTCTGCAGCAGCTAGAGTCCTATGTGGCCGCTCCTGGCAAAACCGCTCCAGCCCAAGGAAAAGCTTATAAGCCAAAAGAGGTTCTGCAGCAGCCGCCATCCAGCTTACCTAGAGTCCTATGTGGCCGCTCCTGGCAAAACCGCTCTCCATCCCAAAAGAGGTTCAGCAGCAGCCGCCATCCAGCTTACCTAGAGTCGTATGTGACCTCTCCTGGCAAAACCGCTCTCCATCCCAAGGAAAAAAAATCATAAGCAAAAGAGGTTCTGCAGCAGCCGCCATCCAGCTTACCTAGAGTCCTATGTGACCACTCGTGGCAAAACTGCTTTCCATCCCAAAAGAGGTTCTGCAGCAGCTAGATTCCTATGTGGCCGCTCCTAGCGAAACCGCTCTCTATCCCAAGGAAAAGCTTATAAGCCAAAAGAGGTTCTGCAGCAGCCGCCATCCACCTTACCTATGTGACCACTCCTGGCAAAACCGCTTTCCATCCCAAAAGAGGTTCTGCAGCAGCCACCATCCAACTTACTTAGAGCCCTACGTTGCCGCTCCTGGCAAAACCGCTCTCCATTCAGAGGAAAAGAGCATGAGCCAAAAGAGGTTCTGCAGCAGCCGCCATCTGGCTTACCTAGAGTCCTATGTGGCCGCTCCTGGCAAAACCGCTCTCCAGCCCAAGGAAAAGATCATAAGCCAAAAGAGGTTCTGCAGCAGCCGCCATCCAGCTTACCTAGAGTCCTATGTGGCTGCTCCTGGCAAAATCGCTTTCCATCTGAAGGAAAAGATCACAAGCAAAAAGAGGTTCTGCAGCAGCTAGATTCCTATGTGGCCACTCCTAGCGAAACCGCTTTCCATCCCGAGGAAAAGATCATAAGCCAAAAGAGGTTCTGGAGCAGCCGCCATCCAGCTTACCTAGAGTCCTATGTGGGTGCTCCTAGCAAAAACGCTCTCCATCCAGAGGAAAAGATCATAAGCCAAAAGAGGTTCTGTAGCAGCTAGATTCCTATGTGGCCGCTCCCAATCAAACTGCTCTGCAGCCCAAGGAAAAGATCATAAGCCAAAAGAGGTTCTGCAGCAGCCGCCATCCAGCTTACCTAGAGTCCTATGTGGCCGCTCCTGGCAAAACCACTCTCCAGCCCAAGGAAAAGATCATAAGCTGAAAGAGGTTCTGCAGCAGCCGCCATCCAGCTTAGATGCTGATTAGAAACTACGATTATTGCACAGGTGTTCCTTGGGGTGGACAGCATGATTATTACACAGGTGTGCCTTAGACTGGCCAGCATGATTATTGCACAGGTGCGCCTTAGGCTGGCCACAATAAAAGGCCACTCCAAAATGTGCAGTTTTATCACACAGCACAATGCCACAATATTTGCAACCGCAGACCATGTGTAACCGCACCGGCCCAGGATCTCCACATCACCATCGTCACCTCTAAGATCATGTGACACCGGCCCCCCGGACCGCAACTGCAACAATCAGTGCAAAACCAAAGAATGTCTGCACAAACTGTCAGAAACCATCTCAGGGGAGCTCATCTGCTGCTCATAGGCCTCATCGGGGGTCTCCACCTGACTGCAGAATGTCATCCTCATCGGGGTCTCCACCTGACTGCAGAATGTCATCCTCATCGGGGTCTCCACCTGACTGCAGAATGTCATCCTCATCGGGGTCTCCACCTGACTGCAGAATGTCATCCTCATCGGGGTCTCCACCTGACTGCAGAATGTCATCCTCATCGTGGGTCTCCACCTGACTGCAGAATGTCATCCTCATCGGGGTCTCCACCTGACTGCAGAATGTCATCCTCATCGGGGTCTCCACCTGACTGCAGAATGTCATCCTCATCGGGGTCTCCACCTGACTGCAGAATGTCATCCTCATCGGGGTCTCCACCTGACTGCAGAATGTCATCCTCATCGGGGTCTCCACCTGACTGCAGAATGTCATCCACATAGGGGGTCTCCACCTGACTGCAGAATGTCATCCTCATCGGGGTCTCCACCTGACTGCAGAATGTCATCCTCATCGGGGTCTCCACCTGACTGCAGAATGTCATCCTCATCGGGGTCTCCACCTGACTGCAGAATGTCATCCTCATCGGGGTCTCCACCTGACTGCAGAATGTCATCCACATAGGGGGTCTCCACCTGACTGCAGAATGTCATCCTCATCGGGGTCTCCACCTGACTGCAGAATGTCATCCTCATCGTGGGTCTCCACCTGACTGCAGAATGTCATCCTCATCGGAGTCTCCACCTGACTGCAGAATGTCATCCTCATCGGGGGTCTCCACCTGACTGCAGAATGTCATCCTCATCGGGGTCTCCACCTGACTGCAGAATGTCATCCTCATCGTGGGTCTCCACCTGACTGCAGAATGTCATCCTCATCGGAGTCTCCACCTGACTGCAGAATGTCATCCTCATCGGGGTCTCCACCTGACTGCAGAATGTCATCCTCATCGGGGTCTCCACCTGACTGCAGAATGTCATCCTCATCGGGGTCTCCACCTGACTGCAGAATGTCATCCTCATCGGGGGTCTCCACCTGACTGCAGAATGTCATCCTCATTGGGGTCTCCACCTGACTGCAGAATGTCATCCTCATCGGGGTCTCCACCTGACTGCAGAATGTCATCCTCATCGGGGTCTCCACCTGACTGCAGAATGTCATCCTCATCGGGGTCTCCACTTGACTGCAGAATGTCATCCTCATCGGGGTCTCCACCTGACTGCAGAATGTCATCCTCATCGGGGTCTCCACCTGACTGCAGCTCGTTGTCCTCATCGGGGGTCTCCACCTGACTGCAGCTCATTGGTGAATCCAACTTGAGTGATTAAATGTTCACATTCGATGGCATATGACACATTGGAGAGATAGTCTATCAACGGATTAATCTCCCTCTGTGCAATAATCATACTGGCCAGCCTGAGGCGCACTTGTGCAATAATCACGCTAGCCAGCCTAAGGCGCACCTGTGCAATAATCATGGTGGCCAGTCTAAGGCGCACTTGTGCAATAATTATGCTGTCCAGCCTAAGGCGCACCTCTGCAATAATCATGCTGGCCAGCCTAAGGCGCACCTGTGCAATAATCATGCTAACCAGCCTAAGGCGCACCTGTGCAATAATCATGGTGGCCAGTCTAAGGTGCACTTGTGCAATAATTATGCTGGTCAGCCTAAGGTGCACCTGTGAAATAATCATGCTGGCCAGCCTAAGGCGCACCTGTGCAATAATCATGCTGGCCAGCCTAAAACGCACCTGTGCCATAATCATGCTGGCCAGCCTAAGGCGCACTTGTGCAATAATCACGCTAGCCAGCCTAAGGCGGACCTGTGCAATAATCATGGTGGCCAGTCTAAGGCGCACGTATGCAATAATTATGCTGTCCAGCCTAAGGCGCACCACTGCAATAATCATGCTGGCCAGCCTAAGGTGCACCTTCGCAATAATTATGCTGTTCAGCCTAAGGCGCACCTCTGCAATAATCATGCTGGCCAGCCTAAGGCGCACCTGTGCAATAATCATGCTGGCCAGCCTAAGGTGCACCTTCGCAATAATTATGCTGTCCAGCCTAAGGCGCACCTCTGCAATAATCATGCTGGCCAGCCTAAGGCGCACCTCTGCAATAATCATGCTGGCCAGCCTAAGGCGCACCTGTGCAATAATCATGCTGGCCAGCCTAAGGTGCACCTGTGCAATAATCATGCTAACCAGCCTGAGGCGCACCTGTGCAATAATCATGCTGGCCAGCCTAAGGTGCACCTGTGCAATAATCATGCTGACCAGCCTAAGGTGCACCTGTGCAATAATTATTCTGGCCAGCCTAAGGCACACCTGTGCAATAATCATGATGTCAAATCAGCATCTTGATATGCCGCACTTGTGAGGTGGATGGATTATCTCCGCAAAGGAGAAGAGATCACTAACACAGATTTACACAAATTGACAACAATATTTCATAGAAAAAGTCTTGGATCTTCAAGTTCAGGTCATGAAAAATAAGAGCAAAAACAAAAGTGTTGGGTTTATAATTTTGTTCAGAGTATATATGAGCTGGGGAAGGAGGGGGATGCAGCTGCAGGTGCTGCAAAAGGAGACAGGTGATAGAAGATTGGCTCCAAGGCCACAACGCAAACCCTACTTCACTCTAGATATATATGAGCTGGGGGAGGAGGGGGATGCGGCTGCAGTTTTCTCTCAGTCATCAGCGGCTCCACTTTTGATTAGCTGACCTGGCTGATGACCAGGCCGGTTGATTAAAAGTAGTTTTTGCATTTTTGCCACATTATTGATGGGGTTTTCAATTGAATTCAAACGCTGCAGAAAGAATTGATGATGTAGATTATTTTCTGCACCAAATCTGCAAGAAAAAAATACTCAACGAGTGCACGAGACTCCGGGATTTCCTTCAAGTTTTGTGACAAATCTACACTGAAAAACATATATGAATGCAATAAAAACGCACCGTGTGCACAGCCTCATACTGCGTGCAGACTTTACGCCGTTGCAGGCCCACAGGGAGTAAAATGGAAAGGTGCGCGGTGTCCGAGGACGGACAAAATGAACATGGACGTAACGGCACCTAATCTGATGACTGCGAAGAGCGACGGTCGGCAGATCATCATTTAGCTCCATGTTGCCATTTTACCAATCGACCCAAGAGAATAGGAAACATAAGCCAAGGGTTAAAGGAGTCAAGTGCAGACCTAACAAAGCCGCACTTGTGAGGGGTCCGGAGGCTCGGGCCGGTGGGACAATCCTCGCAGCTCGCTGGTTATTTGTCCTTTGTTTGGTGCGGAGGGTGGTATCACTTGGTACTGTCCGTGCGTTATCGGGGCATGACACACACAGCGGCACATCTCCACTGGGAGAGGATATGACCAGCCGCCCTACACACCGGGGTGAGTCCTCCGCACAAACAGCCCAAAAGTGATATTATTATTATTATTATTACTACTATTATTATTATCATTGTAATTGCTATTTTATTATTATTATTATTATTATTATTATTATTATTATTATTATTACTACTATTATTTTATTATTATTATTACTATTATTATTGTAATTACTATACTATTATGATTACTATTATTATTATTATTATTACTACTATTATTATTATTATTATTATTATTACTATCTTATTATTACTATTATTATTACTACTATTATTTTATTATTATTACTACTATTATTCCAAAAAAAAATTTCATTATTATTACTATTATTATTGTTTTTATTATTTTACTGTTATTATTACTATTATTAGTATTTTTATTAACAATAACAGTAATAATATCTTTAGATGAAATCTTTTAATTACATATATGATAATGACTATAGTATTACTTTTATTACTATTATTGTTATTATTACAAATATTTTTTATTATTACTATTATTTTTTTTATTATTTTTATTACTATTATTAGTATTATTATTAACAATATTAGTAATAATATCTTTAGATGAAATCTTCTAATTACATATATGATGATGATTATATTATTACTTTTATTATTAATTATTGTTATTATTATTATCATCATCATTATTAATAATAATATGACTTTAGTATTTTATTGTTTTTATTACTAATAATATTATTAGTAATATTATTAACAACAGTAATAATATATTTAGATTAAATTAGCTCTTCTTATTATGTTTGATAATGATTATATTAATATTAATTGTATTATTATTTACATTATTATTTTATTACTATTATTATTAGTATTATTATTAACAACAACAACAACAACAATAATAATATCTTTAGATGAAATTATGTCTTATTTCATATATGATGATTATATTATTTTTATTATTATTAATATGATTATTACTACTGTTATTTTTATTATTATTATTATAATAATAATTATTATTATTATTATTAATAACAACAGTAGCAGCAATTCCCCCTGTGAGTGTGTCCAAAAAACACGTAACTCCATCACATATTTATGGCATAAAAGGGTTGGGCTTACAGCCATAGCCACGCCCCCTAAATCTAAAGGACACGCCTCTATATATGTAATAGTGACATACAATGCCAAAATAATAGCGCCATATAGTGCCTATAAATCAGGGCTAACCATACAAGTGCAGACTCTTTTTTTATTAGTGGTTCAGCAGTATGATTTAGGGAGCTATTATGTGGTCACTGTGTGTTGGTATTATAGTGTACGGTATGGTGGTATTATAGTGCACTGTATATTGGTATTACAGTGCACTGTATGGTGGTATTATAGTGCACTGTATATAGGTATTACAGTGCACTGTATGGTGGAATTATAGTGCACTGTATATTGCTATTATAGTGCACTGTATATTGGTATTATAGTGCACTGTATGGTGGAATTATAGTGCACTGTATATTGGTATTATAGTGCACTGTATATTGGTATTATAGTGCACTGTATGGTGGAATTATAGTGCACTGTATATTGGTATTATAGTGCACTGTATATTGGTATTATAGTGCACTGTATATTGGTTTTATAGTGCACTGTATATTGGTATTATAGTGCACTGTATATTGGTATTATAGTGCACTGTATATTGGTATTATAGTGCACTGTATATTGGTTTTATAGTGCACTGTATATTGGTATTATAGTGCACTGTATGGTGGTATTATAGTGCACTGTATATTGGTATTATAGTGCACTGTATGGTGGAATTATAGTGCACTGTATATTGGTATTATAGTGCACTGTATATTGGTATTATAGTGCACTGTATGGTGGTATTATAGTGTACTGTATGTTGGTATTATAGTGCACTGTATGTTGGTATTATAGTACATGGTGTGGTGACATTATAGTGCACTGTATGTTGGCATTATAGTGCACTATATATTGGTATTATAGTGCACTGTATGGTTGTATTATAGTGCACTGTATATTGGTATTATAGTGCACTGTATTTTGGTATTATAGTGCACTGTATTTTGGTATTATAGTGCACTGTATATTGGTATTATAGTGCACGGTATGCTGGTATTATAGTGCACTGTATATTAGTATTATAGTGCACTGTATATTGGTATTATAATGCACTGTATATTGGTATTATAGTGCACTGTATATTGGTTTTATAGTGCACAGTATGGTGGTATTATAGTGCACTGTATATTGGTATTATAGTGCACTGTATGGTGGTATTATAGTGCACTGTATATTGGTATTATAGTGCACTGTATGGTGGTATTATAGTGCCCTGTATATTGGTATTATAGTGCACTGTATATTGGTATTATAGTGCACAGTATGGTGGTATTATAGTGCACTGTATATTGGTATTATAGTGCACTGTATATTGGTATTATAATGCACTGTATATTGGTATTATACTGCACTGTATATTGGTTTTATAGTGCACAGTATGGTGGTATTATAGTGCACTGTATATTGGTATTATAGTGCACTGTATGGTGGTATTATAGTGCACTGTATATTGGTATTATAGTGCACTGTATGGTGGTATTATAGTGCACTGTATATTTGTATTATAGTGCACTGTATATTGGTATTATAGTGCACAGTATGGTGGTATTATAGTGCACTGTATTTTGGTATTATAGTGCACTGTATATTGGTATTATAGTGCACGGTATGCTGGTATTATAGTGCACTGTATATTAGTATTATAGTGCACTGTATATTGGTATTATAATGCACTGTATATTGGTATTATAGTGCACTGTATATTGGTTTTATAGTGCACAGTATGGTGGTATTATAGTGCACTGTATATTGGTATTATAGTGCACTGTATGGTGGTATTATAGTGCACTGTATATTGGTATTATAGTGCACTGTATTTTGGTATTATAGTGCACTGTATTTTGGTATTATAGTGCACTGTATTTTGGTATTATAGTGCACTGTATATTGGTATTATAATGCACTGTATATTGGTATTATAGTGCACTGTATATTGGTTTTATAGTGCACTGTATATTGGTATTATAGTGCACTGTATGGTGGTATTATAGTGCACTGTATATTGGTATTATAGTGCACTGTATGGTGGTATTATAGTGCACTGTATATTGGTATTATAGTGCACTGTATATTGGTATTATAGTGCACAGTATGGTGGTATTATAGTGCACTGTATATTGGTATTATAGTGCACTGTATATTGGTATTATAGTGCACAGTATGTTGGTATTATAGTGCACTGTATATTGGTATTATAGTGCACTGTATGGTGGTATTATAGTGCACTGTATATCTGTATTATAGTGCACTGTATGGTGGTATTATAGTGCACTGTATATTGGTATTATAGTGCACTGTATATTGGTATTATAGTGCACTGTATGGTGGTATTATAATGCACTGTATATTGGTATTATAGTGCACTGTATATTGGTATTATAGTGCACAGTATGGTGGTATTATAGTGCACTGTATATTGGTATTATAGTGCACTGTATGGTGGTATTATAGTGCACTGTATATTGGTATTATAGTGCACTGTATGGTGGTATTATAGTGCACTGTATATTGGTATTATAGTGCACTGTATATTGGTATTATAGTGCACTGTATGGTGGTATTATAGTGCACTGTATATTGGTATTATAGTGCACTGTATATTGGTATTATAGTGCACGGTATGCTGGTATTATAGTGCACTGTATATTGGTATTATAGTGCACTGTATGGTGGTATTATAGTGCACTGTATATTGGTATTATAGTGCACTGTATGGTGGTATTATAGTGCACTGTATATTGGTATTATAGTGCACTGTATATTGGTATTATAGTGCACTGTATGGTGGTATTATAGTGCACTGTATATTGGTATTATAGTGCACTGTATATTGGTATTATAGTGCACTGTATGGTGGTATTATAGTGCACTGTATATTGGTATTATAGTGCACTGTATATTGGTATTATAGTGCACGGTATGCTGGTATTATAGTGCACTGTATGGTGGCATTCACAGTATCTTGGGTACAGTACCGTGCATTATTTTTGCAGTGTATGGTTTGGCGGCACTATGTAACATTTTTTGGCACCAGGTATTTGTAACCAGGAGGAAGTGAGTCCTCTGCTCAGGAGTCTGCTGGGTGTGTCCAGACCATGTCAAGCTCCTCCCTGATCCGTTAATTGATGCAGAGCTGAAAACCAGGGGACCCGTGGAGTGTTTGCCCCTTTGTGGGCAGAGCAGCTTTCGCGCATGCTCAGTTGTCGGTCGGGAGAACCAGCGCATACTCGGTTGTAGATCGGCAGAACCAGCGCATGCTCAGTTGTAGATCGGCAGAACCAGCGCATGCTCAGTTGTAGGTCGGCAGAACCAGCGCATGCTCAGTTGTAGATCGGCAGAACCTGCGCATGCGCAAAACTTAATTATTTACCAGTTGCACGCGGGAAAACACATTTTGTAAGGTTTACGGCTCTGCAGGTCGCTAATGATTAGAACTTGAAAAAATAATCTTCGGTCTCATTGGTGAAAAATGGTGTCTACTGGTGAACGCTGCTGTTCCCAAAATCTAACATACCGAATTATGGGATTTTTTTTATTTGCACATGACCTTGTCTCATGAAAGATGAAGGATCTTGAAGGAATGTGACCGCAGCCTCTTATCTGTAGCAAAACTGAATCAGCAGGCGCTGCCCACGCAATCCGACCGCAGAATAGTGCAGGCGCGGGGTCACATACTTATAATAACGGGGCCAAATACTGGAAATCAGCTAAATACAAGGATTACAGAAGGATGGACATAAAGGAAAGTCAGGACACCCCCATATACTGGAGGACAAGAGAGAGTCAGGACACCGCATATACTGGAGGACAGGAGAGAGCCAGGACACCCCATATACTGGAGGACAGGAGAGAGCCAGGACACCCCATATACTGGAGGACAAGAGAGAGTCAGGACACCCCCATATACTGGAGGACAGGAGAGAGTCAGGACACCCCCATATACTGGAAGACAGGAGAGTGAGGACACCCCCATATACTGGAGGACAGGAGAGAGCCAGGACACCCCATATACTGGAGGACAAGAGAGAGTCAGGACACCCCATATACTGGAGGACAGGAGAGAGTCAGGACACCCCCATACACTGGGGGACAGGAGAGAGTCAAGATATCCCCATATACTGGAAGACAGGAGAGAGTCAGGACACCCCTATATACTGGAGGACAGGAGAGTGAGGACACCCCCATATACTGGAGGACAGGAGAGTGACGACACCCCCATATACTGGAGGACAGGAGAGTGACGACACCCCCATATACTGGAGGACAGGAGAGTGAGGACACCCCCATATACTGGAGGACAGGAGAGTGAGGACACCCCCATATACTGGAAGACAGGAGAGAGACAGGACACTCCATATACTGGAGGACAAGAGAGAGTCAGGACACCCTCATATACTGGAGGACAGGAGAGAGTCAGGACACCCCCATATACTGGAGGACAGGAGAGAGTCAGGACACCCCCATATACTGGAGGACAGGAGAGAGTCAGGATATCCCCATATACTGGAGGACAGGAGAGAATCAGGATATCCCCATATACTGGAGGACACGACAGAGTCAGGATATCCCCATATACTGGAAGACAGGAGAGAGTCAGGACACCCCTATATACTGGAGGACAGGAGAGTGAGGACACCCCCATATACTGGAGGACAGGAGAGTGAGGACACCCCCATATACTGGAGGACAGGAGAGTGAGGACACCCCCATATACTGAAAGACAGGAGAGAGACACAGGACACCCCCATATACTGGAAGACAGGAGAGTGAGGACACCCCCATATACTGGAGGACAGGAGAGTGAGGACACCCCCATATACTGGGGATCAGGAGAGAGTCAGGACACCCCCATACACTGGAGGACAGGAGAGAATCAGGATATCCCCATATACTGGAGGACACGAGAGAGTCAGGATATCCCCATATACTGGAAGACAGGAGAGAGTCCGGACACCCCCATATACTGGAGGACAGGAGAGTGAGGACACCCCCATATACTGGAGGACAGGAGAGTGAGGACACCCCCATATACTGGAGGACAGGAGAGTGAGGACACCCCCATATACTGGAAGACAGGAGAGAGACACAGGACACCCCCATATACTGGAAGACAGGAGAGAATCAGGATATCCCCATATACTGGAGGACACGAGAGAGTCAGGATATCCCCATATACTGGAAGACAGGAGAGAGTCCGGACACCCCCATATACTGGAGGACAGGAGAGTGAGGACACCCCCATATACTGGAGGACAGGAGAGTGAGGACACCCCCATATACTGGAGGACAGGAGAGTGAGGACACCCCCATATACTGGAGGATAGGAGAGAGGCAGGACACCCCTATATACTGGGGATCAGGAGACCCCTATATACTGGGGATCAGGTGACCCCTATATACTGGGGATCAGGCGACCCCTATATACTGGGGATCAGGTGACCCCTATATACTGGGGATCAGGTGACCGCTATATACTGGGGATCAGGAGACCCCTATGTACTAGTGATTAGGAGACCCCTATATACTGGGGTTCAGGAGACCCCTATATACTGGGGATCAGGTGACCCTCTATATACTTGGGATCAGGAGTCCCCTATATACTGGGGATCAGGAGACCCCTATATACTGGGGATCAGGAGTCCCCTATATACTGGGGATCAGGAGACCCCTATATACTTGGGATCAGGAGTCCCCTATATACTGGGGATCAGGAGACCCCTATATACTGGGGATCAGGAGACCCCTATATACTGGGGATCAGGAGACCCCTATATACTGGGGATCAGGAGACCCCTATATACTGGGGATCAGGAGACAACTATATACTGGGGATCAGAAGACTCCTATACTTTGAGGTTCAATGGAGATTCAGGACACCCCCATACATTAGGAGTCAGGGGAGACCCCACTATAAGTTATGACACCCCATACGCCGATCCCTCTGATATCTCTGTGTGTAGATGATTTTTATATGATATTTATGGCCACCTCTACTTGTTTGTAGTTTTCGAAACCTGGATCGTAGGCTCATTCACAAATCTGTAGCCTTCAGAGCTGAAATCTCAATGCATTTCATATTGGTTTAGTGAATTGTCAGGAATGATGGATTCCTTTATTTTCGATATCGGAAATAAAGTACACCACGGCCATAATACTCCTCTCCTCATAAAAAACACATGCACGCTCAGCCAACCTGAGCGTGCATGTGTGTGTGCGTGTGCCTGTGCGTGTGCATGGGGGGAGTCAGGAAGAACAGCTGCTGAGGTGCACGAGTTCGGACTAGAAACCTCCTTCTTGATTCCTGAAGGTTGGAGAGTTCTGCTCCGCCGCCTGCTCCACCTGATTAGCAGCTTTTCCACGAGCAGGAAACAGTCAGAGCAGGAAACAGTCATAGCAGGAAGTTTCGGCTTAAAGGGACTTTCCAGTGTTTTATAAATAAACATTGTGTCACTTTCTAACATTCTTTGTTATTAATTGTCTAAATTAAAAAACTAAAAACCTTGAATGACTTAAAGGGATAGTACGAAACTAGTGCTGCTTAATGTAGAAACAGCGCCACCCCCTGACCATGGGTTGTGGATGGTATTGCAGCTCATCTCCACACTTCTCACTGCTGAGGGTTTGCTACAATTGCAGCAGGAAAAGTCTCCCTTCTGCACTGATAGAGCTGAAGATTTGCTACAATTCTATCAAAATCCCATGTGAACTAATCCAGACAATAGGGGCGCTGTCCCTTTAACACCCCCTCAATCCCATCTTCAACTGATTGACAACAATCCTGCTATTGTTCCTTGTTATCAGCCAATACAGTGTAGGTGACAATAAGCTGATTGTCTTTTTTAATGAGTACTAGAATCGATTTATTGTGCTCTGTTATCAGCCATTTCCAATTTTTTTAGGAGATGGAATACCTTTGTTACAATTGTATCAGTTCTCTCTGGACTCATCACAGCAGCAGGATCCTGGGCAGTTTGTTACAATGTGTCAGCGCAGGTGATATCACAGTGTGGATTGTGATTAATGGTCACGTGCAGTTCCTGTGTTGCACAGAGGGGCGGTTTCGTGTCAGTGTGGCAGTGACAGGCTCTGATCCGCTCTCGGCGAAACTTTTTTTTTTTCTGGCTGAAAGTGAAACCGCCTTTACCCTTTACCTGCCGAGCGAGTCGTCATCGGAGACACAATGTGACGCATTCACGACGGCGGAGGAAACCGGCGCAGTCATCACGGGGGACGTTACCGTGCAGAATAGTCACCCCCCAAAACTAAGGGTTAATCCAGAGTCGTGAGATAGGAACGCAGCGAAATAATCCGCAAACAAAACGCACGAGAGCCCCGCCGCACTGAGGACCGCACTAATAGAGCCCTGCCGGACTGAGGACCGCACCGCACTGAGGACCGCACCGCACTAATAGAGCCCTGCCGGACTGAGGACCGCACCGCACTGAGGACCGCACCGCACTGAGAGCCCCGCTGCACTGAGAGAACCACCGCACTGAGAGCCCCGCTGCACTGAGAGAACCACCGCACTGAGGACCACACCGCACTGAGGGCCCCGCCACACTGAGGACCGCACCCAGGGCTGTATTTTGCCTTCGTGCTGCCCTAGGCACTTTAAGTGGTCGCGCCCCTTAGTGACAACGTAACACTGAGTTTTCGCACACGACATCTGTTTAAGGCAGATCTACTCTGTAGCACACTTTAAAAAGTATCAATAAGAAACGAACCCCCCCCAATGGGAATCACCACAGGCACATCAAAACATAGCATGAGTATAAAATATTCCCACCACACCGTCCCCACTTATATACTGTGACTGTGACACTGCCCCTAATAAACACCACACTGCCCTCCCTTATAAACTACTGTATATCCACCACACCTTCCTCAATTATGAAATATGATCTGTACATTGTGAGGAGGGAGCAGCATGATGTGAGGACAATGTCCCATGCATGCTGCCCCCTCCTCACAATGTCCCATGCATGCTGCCCCCTCCTCACAATGTCCCATGCATGCTGCCCCCTCCTCACAATGTCCCATGCATGCTGCCCCCTCCTCACAATATCCCATGCATGCTGCCCCCTCCTCACAGTGTCCCATGCATGCTGCCCCCTCCTCACAATGTCCCATGCATGCTGCCCCCTCCTCACAATGTCCCATGCATGCTGCCCCCTCCTCACAATGTCCCATGCATGCTGCCCCCTCCTCACAATATCCCATGCATGCTGCCCCCTCCTCACAGTGTCCCATGCATGCTGCCCCCTCCTCACAATATCCCATGCATGCTGCCCCCTCCTCACAATGTCCCATGCATGCTGCTCCCTCCGCACAATGTCCCATGCATACTACCCCCTCCTCACAATATCCCATGCATGCTGCCCCCTCCTCACAGTGTCCCATGCATGCTGCCCCCTCCTCACAATATCCCATGCATGCTGCCCCCTCCTCACAATGTCCCATGCATGCTGCCCCCTCCTCACAATGTCCCATGCATGCTGCTCCCTCCTCACAATGTCCCATGCATGCTGCTCCCTCGTCACAATGTCCCATGCATGCTGCTCCCTCCTCACAATGTCCCATGCATGCTGCCCCCTCCTCACAATGTCCCATGAATGCTGCCCCCTCCTCACAATGTCCCATGCATGCTGCTCCCTCCTCACAATGTCCCTTGCATGCTGCCCCCTCCTCACAATGTCCCATGCATGATGCCCCCTCCTCACAATGTCCCATGCATGCTGTTCCCTCCTCACAATGTCCCTTGCATGCTGCCCCCTCCTCACAATGTCCCTTGCATGCTGCCCCCTCCTCACAATGTCTTATGCATGCTGCCCCCTCCTCACAATGTCCCATGCATGCTGCCCCCTCCTCACAATGTCCCATGCATGCTGCTCTCTCCTCACAATGTCCCATGCATGCTGCCCCCTCTTCACAATGTCCCACGCATGCTGCTCCCTCCTCACAATGTCCCATGCATGCTGCCCCTCCTCACAATGTCCCATGCATGCTGCTCCCTCCTCACAATGTCTCATGCATGCTGCCCCCTCCTCACAATGTCTCATGCATGCTGCTCCCGCCTCACAATGTCCCATGCATGCTGCTCCCTCCTCACAATGTCCCATGAATGCTGCTCCCTCCTCACAATGTCTCATGCATGCTGCCCCCTCCTCAGTGTCCCATGCATGCTGCCCCCTTCTCACAATGTCTCATGCATGCTGCCCCCTCCTCAGTGTCCCATGCATGCTGCCCCCTTCTCACAATGTCCCATGCATGCTGCCCCCTCCTCACAATGTCCCATGCATGCTGTCCCTCTCCATGAGCTCCTAATGCTGCCTTCCTCTTTTCCATAATGAGACCTTCATGTTGCCCCACTCATGCTAAGACCACCACACTAACGCTTATGCTGAGACCCCCCCCACACACACACTACCCCACTCTTGATATTGACTCCCCTACATTGCTCCACTCCATACTGATCCCACACATGCTGCCCCTTCTTCACAATGAGCTCCCAATGCTGCCCCCTCTTATTCTGAGTCCTTACACTCCCCCCACCCAATCGATTTTGTCATTGCACTATCCCTCATCCCTTGTCCTCTGTCTCTAGCATTAGCCCCTCTCTCCCACTCCCCCAGCATCAGCCTCTCTCCCCCAGCATCAGCCTCTATCTTCCCTCAGCATCAGCCTCTCTTCCCCAGTCTCAGCCTCTGCCTCCCTCCAGCCTCTTCCCAGTCTCTGCCTCTGCCTCCCTCCAGCCTCCCCCCAGTCTCTGCCTCTGCCTCCCTCCAGCCTCCCCCAGTCTCAGCCTCTGCCTCCCTCCAGCCTCCCCACAGTCTCAGCCTCTGCCTCCCTCCAGTCTCAGCCTCTGCCTCCCTCCAACCTCCCCCCAGTCTCAGCCTCTGCCTCCCTCCAGCCTCCCCCCAGTCTCAGCCTCTGCCTCTCTCCAGTCTCAGCCTCTGCCTCCCTCCAGTCTCAGCCTCCCTCCAGCCTCCCCCCAGTCTCTGCCTCCCTCCAGCCTCCCCCCAGTCTCTGCCTCCCTCCAGCCTCCCCCCAGTCTAAGCCTCAGCCTCCCTCCAGTCTCAGCCTCAGCCTCCCTCCAGCCTCCCCCAGTCTCAGCCTCAGTCTCCCTCCAGCCTCCCCCCAGTCTCAGCCTCCCTCCAGTCTCAGCCTCTGCCTCCCTCCAGCCTCCCCCCAGTCTCTGCCTCTGCCTCCCTCCAGCCTGCCCCCAGTCTCTGACTCTGCCTCCCTCCAGCCTCCCCCCAGTCTCTGCCTCTGCCTCCCTCCAGCCTCCCCCCAGTCTCAGCCTCTGCCTCTCTCCAGCCTCCCCCAGTCTCAGCCTCTGCCTCCCTCCAGCCTCCCCCCAGTCTCTGCCTCTGCCTCCCTCCAGCCCCCCCCCAGTCTCTGCCTCTGCCTCCCTCCAGCCTCCCCCAGTCTCAGCCTCTGCCTCCCTCCAGCCTCCCCACAGTCTCAGCCTCTGCCTCCCTCCAGTCTCAGCCTCTGCCTCCCTCCAGCCTCCCCCCAGTCTCAGCCTCTGCCTCTCTCCAGTCTCAGCCTCTGCCTCCCTCCAGCCTCCCCCCAGTCTCAGCCACTGCCTCCCTCCAGTCTCAGCCTCTGCCTCCCTCCAGCCTCCCCCCAGTCTCAGCCTCTGCCTCCCTCCAGCCTCCCCCCAGTCTCAGCCTCTGCCTCCCTCCAGCCTCCCCCCAGTCTCAGCCTCTGCCTCCCTCCAGTATCTGCCTTTGCCGCCTCCCCCCCCCGCATGCGCAGATCTCTGGTCTGCATTAGAGACACTCCCACGCTCCTTATGAATCCACTTACCTGCTCCAGTGCCCGCCGCCATCTTCCTGGCTCACGTGAGTATCCTCTTCTGACACCGGCTTCCATCACGGCGTCCTCCGCGGCGTCCTGCTGTGAGCTCTGCATGTGACGTCCACACAGCAGTGGACGCAGCACAGAGGAAGGAGCTGATTGGCGCGCGCCTGTGACCCCGGAAGTGCAGGCGCCGGCAGTTCCGGGGTCAATCAGCTCCCTGTGCTCGGCGGCCACAAAAAAAAAAAAAAAATGTAAAAAAAAAAAAAAAAAAAAAAAAAAAATTTTTTTTTTTTTTTTTTTTTTTGCTGCCAGAAGGTGCCGCCCCTCACAATCTGCCGCCCTAGGCACCGGACCACGGGTGCCTAATGGTAAATACGGCCCTGACCGCACCGCACTGAGGGCCCCGCCGCACTGAGGACCGCACCGCACTGAGGACCGCACCGCACTAAGAGCCCCGCCGCACTGAGGACCGCCCCGCACTAAGAGCCCCGCCGCACTGAGGACCGCACCGCACTGAGGACCGCACCGCACTGAGGACCGCACCGCACTAAGAGCCCCGCCGCACTGAGGACCACACCGCACTAAGAGCCACGCCGCACTAAGAGCCCCGCCGCACTGAGGACCGCACCGCACTGAGGGCCCCGCCGCACTGAGGACCGCACCGCACTGAGGACCGCACCGCACTGAGGACCGCACCGCACTAAGAGCCCCGCCGCACTGAGGACCGCACCGCACTGAGGACCGCACCGCACTGAGGGCCCCGCCGCACTGAGGACCGCACCGCACTGAGGACCGCACCGCACTGAGGACCGCACCGCACTAAGAGCCCCGCCGCACTGAGGACCGCACCGCACTGAGGGCCCCGCCGCACTGAGGACCGCACCGCACTGAGGACCGCACCGCACTGAGGACCGCACCGCACTAAGAGCCCCGCCGCACTGAGGACCGCACCGCACTAAGAGCCCCGCCGCACTGAGGACCGCACCGCACTGAGGACCGCACCGCACTAAGAGCCCCGCCGCACTGAGGACCGCACCGCACTGAGGACCGCACTAAGAGCCCCGCCGCACTGAGGACCGCACCGCACTAAGAGCCCCGCCACACTGAGGACCGCACCGCACTGAGGACCGCATCGCACTGAGGACCGCGCCGCACTGAGGACCACACCGCACTAAGAGCCACGCCGCACTGAGGACCGCACCGCACTAAGAGCCCCGCCGCACTGAGGACCGCACCGCACTAAGAGCCCCGCCACACTGAGGACCGCACCGCACTGAGGACCGCATCGCACTGAGGACCGCGCCGCACTGAGGACCACACCGCACTAAGAGCCACGCCGCACTAAGAGCCCCGCCGCACTGAGGACCGCATCGCACTGAGGACCGCGCCGCACTGAGGACCGCACCGCACTGAGGACCACACCGCACTAAGAGCCCCGCCGCACTAAGAGCCCCGCCACACTGAGGACCGCATCGCACTGAGGACCGCGCCGCACTGAGGACCGCACCGCACTAAGGACCGCACCGCACTAAGAGCCCCGCCGCACTGAGGACCGCACCAAGAGCCCCGCCGGACTGAGGACCGCGCCGCACTGAGGACCGCACCGCACTGAGGACCGCACCGCACTAAGAGCCCCGCCGCACTGAGGACAGCACCGCACTAAGAGCCCCGCCGCACTGAGGACCGCATCGCACTGAGGACCGCACCGCACTGAGAGCCCCGCTGCACTGAGAGAACCACCGCACTGAGGATCGCGCCGCACTGAGGACCGCACTGCACTGAGGGCCCCGCCGCACTGAGGACCACACCGCACTGAGGGCCCCGCCACACTGAGGACCGCACCGCACTGAGGGCCCCGCCGCACTGAGGACCGCACCGCACTGAGGACCGCACCGCACTGAGGACCGCACCGCACTAAGAGCCCCGCCGCACTGAGGACCGCACCGCACTAAGAGCCCCGCCGCACTGAGGACCGCACCGCACTGAGGACCGCACCGCACTGAGGACCGCACCGCACTAAGAGCCCCGCCGCACTGAGGACCGCACCGCACTGAGGACCGCACCGCACTGAGGACCGCACCGCACTAAGAGCCCCGCCGCACTGAGGACCGCACAGCACTAAGAGCCCCGCCGCACTGAGGACCGCACCGCACTGAGGACCGCACCGCACTGAGGACCGCACCGCAGTAAGAGCCCCGCCGCACTGAGGACCGCACCGCACTGAGGACCGCACCGCACTGAGGACCGCACCGCACTAAGAGCCCCGCCGCACTGAGGACCGCACCGCACTAAGAGCCCCGCCACACTGAGGACCGCACCGCACTGAGGACCGCATCGCACTGAGGACCGCGCCGCACTGAGGACCACACCGCACTAAGAGCCACGCCGCACTAAGAGCCCCGCCGCACTGAGGACCGCATCGCACTGAGGACCGCGCCACACTGAGGACCGCACCGCACTGAGGACCACACCGCACTAAGAGCCCCGCCGCACTAAGAGCCCCGCCGCACTGAGGACCGCATCGCACTGAGGACCGCGCCGCACTGAGGACCGCACCGCACTAAGGACCGCACCGCACTAAGAGCCCCGCCGCACTGAGGACCGCACCAAGAGCCCCGCCGGACTGAGGACCGCGCCGCACTGAGGACCGCACCGCACTGAGGACCGCACCGCACTAAGAGCCCCGCCGCACTGAGGACAGCACCGCACTAAGAGCCCCGCCGCACTGAGGACCGCACCGCACTGAGGACCGCATCGCACTGAGGACCGCACCGCACTAAGAGCCCCGCCGCACTGAGGACCGCATCGCACTGAGGACCGCACCGCACTGAGAGCCCTGCCGGACTGAGGACCGCACCGCACTGAGGACCGCACCGCACTGAGAACCCCGCCGGACTGAGGACCGCACCGCACTGAGAGCCCCGCCGAACTGAGGACCGCATCGCACTGAGAGCCCCGCCGAACTGAGGACCGCATCGCACTGAGGACCGCACCGCACTGAGAGCCCCGCTGCACTGAGAGAACCACCGCACTGAGAGCCCCGCCGTACTGAGGACCGCATCGCACTGAGAGCCCCGCTGCACTGAGAGAACCACCGCACTGAGGATCGCGCCGCACTGAGGACCGCACTGCACTGAGGGCCCCGCCGCACTGAGGACCACACCGCACTGAGGGCCCCGCCACACTGAGGACCGCACCGCACTGAGGGCCCCGCCGCACTGAGGACTGCACCGCACTGAGAGCCCCGCCGCACTGAGAGCCCCGCCGCACTGAGAGCCCCGCCGCACTGAGAGAACCGCCGCACTGAGAGCCCCGCCACACTGAGAGCCCCGCCGCACTGAGCGAACCACCGCACTGAGAGCCCCGCCGCACTGAGAGCCCCGCTGCACTGAGAGAACCACCGCACTGAGAGCCCCGCTGCACTGAGAGAACCACCGCACTGAGAGCCCCGCTGCACTGAGAGCCCCGCCGCACTGAGAGAACCACCGCACTGAGAGCCCCGCCGCACTGAGAGCCCCGCCGTACTGAGAGCCCCGCCGCACTGAGATCCCCGCCGCACTGAGAGACCCGCCGCACTGAGAGCCCCGCCGCACTGAGATCCCCGCCGCACTGAGAGCCCCGCCGCACTGAGAGCCCCGCCGCACTGAGAGCCCCGCCGCACTGAGAGACCCGCCGCACTGAGAGCCCCGCTGCACTGAGAGCCCCGCCGCACTGAGAGCCCCGCCGCACTGAGAGCCCCGCCGCACTGAGAGACCCGCCGCACTGAGAGCCCCGCTGCACTGAGAGCCCCGCCGCACTGAGAGCCCCGCCGCACTGAGAGCCCCGCCGCACTGAGAGCCCCGCCGCACTGAGAGCCCCGCCGCACTGAGAGAACCACCGCACTGAGATCCCCGCCGCACTGAGAGCCCCGCCGTACTGAGAGCCCCGCCGCACTGAGAGCCCCGCCGCACTGAGAGAACCCCGCACTGAGAGCCCCGCCGTACTGAGAGAACCGCCGCACTGAGAGCCCCGCCGCACTGAGAGCCCCGCCGCACTGAGAGAACCGCCGCACTGAGAGAACCGCCGCACTGAGAGAACCGCCGCACTGAGAGAACCGCCGCACTGAGAGCCCCGCCGCACTGAGAGAACCGCCGCACTGAGAGAACCGCCGCACTGAGAGCCCCGCCGCACTGAGAGCCCCGCCGCACTGAGAGAACCGCCAGACTGAGAGCCCCGCCGCACTGAGAGCCCCGCCGCACTGAGAGAACCGCCGCACTGAGAGAACCGCCGCACTGAGAGAACCGCCGCACTGAGAGCCCCGCCGCACTGAGAGCCCCGCCGCACTGAGATCCCCGCCGCACTGAGAGCCCCGCCGTACTGAGAGCCCCGCCGCACTGAGAGCCCCGCCGCACTGAAAGAACCACCGCACTGAGATCCCCGCCGCACTGAGAGCCCCGCCGTACTGAGAGCCCCGCCGCACTGAGAGCCCCGCCGCACTGAGAGAACCACCGCACTGAGAGCCCCGCCGCACTGAGAGCCCCGCCGCACTGAGATCCCCGCCGCACTGAGAGCCCCGCCGTACTGAGAGCCCCGCCGCACTGAGAGCCCCGCCGTACTGAGAGAACCACCGCACTGAGAGCCCCGCCGCACTGAGAGAACCACCGCACTGAGAGCCCCGCCGTACTGAGAGAACCGCCGCACTGAGAGCCCCGCCGCACTGAGAGCCCCGCCGCACTGAGAGCCCCGCCGCACTGAGAGAACCGCCGCACAGAGAGAACCGCCAGACTGAGAGCCCCGCCGCACTGAGAGCCCCGCCGCACTGAGAGAACCGCCGCACTGAGAGAACCGCCGCACTGAGAGCCCCGCCGCACTGAGAGCCCCGCCGCACTGAGAGAACCGCCGCACTGAGAGCCCCGCCACACTGAGAGCCCCGCCACACTGAGAGCCCCGCCGCACTGAGAGCCCCGCTGCACTGAGAGCCCCGCTGCACTGAGAGCCCTGCTACACTGAGAGCCCCGCCGTACTGAGAGAACCACCGCTCTGAGAGACCAGCTGCACTGAGAGCCCCGCCGCACTGAGAGCCCCGCCGCACTGAGAGCCCCGCCGCACTGAGAGCCCCGCCGCACTGAGAGCTCCGCCGCACTGAGAGAACCGCCGCACTGAGAGCCCCGCCGCACTGAGAGCCCCGCCGCACTGAGAGCCCCGCCGCACTGAGAGCCCCGCCGCACTGAGAGACCTGCTGCTGGGAGGAAATGAACTCTGGCTCTCAGTCATATAGGTGAGGCTGTCAGTCAGTGCCGGGGCGTGGTTACATCCACCACTCATTATGTATTGAGCAGTGACTAAAGCCTGTATGGCTGAACGCCCGATGCTGCCGGTATAAATACAGCTCCCATCCTCCCGGCAGCGGGGCTCTAATAACCTGCAGATTAACCCTATATCTACAGGATAACAGCGATTTTTACATGATATTTTCCTATTAACTTCTCATTATAGACTTTGTCATACAGAGCTCAAAAGCCAGTGCATCACTCTCTGTAGCCACCACTAGAGGGAGCTAAGGGGCCAATATGCAATATAGTACGTGTCTACTGTGTAGTTGTACTATATATGGGCACTATATGACATTGTATGATGATTGCGGTATATTACCATTATATGGGCACTGCTTGTATTGTCCTGGTTGTAATAGTTGTGGTATTATTATTAGGCACTAGAGCAGTTTTATATTTTCTGGAACTAATGTCATAGACTTTGACCCAACTATTTTAGCAGCTTAAAACCTACCCCCCCCCCCCCGAATCAGGGGAGCAGATTAATTTCCACTTTTCTTACAATTTATACTATGGGCGTAATTACACCCGCGGATGATTGGTCACTCTAACGAAATGTGTGTATGATACTAGGCTGAGGAGTCTCAATACTAGACTCAGTCCAGTGCTCATTAGGAGTCTCAGCACTAGCCCCAGTCCAGGGCTTGGAATCTCAGCACTAGTCCCAGTCCAGGGCTTGGAGTCTCAGCACTAGTCCCAGTCCAGGGCTTGGAGTCTCAGCACTAGTCCCAGTCCAGGGCTCATTAGGAGTCTCAGCACTAGTCCCAGTCCAGGGCTCATTAGGAGTCTCAGCACTAGTCCCAGTCCAGGGCTTGGAATCTCAGCACTAGTCCCAGTCCAGGGCTCATTAGGAGTCTCAGCACTAGTCCCAGTCCAGGGCTCATTAGGAGTCTCAGCACTAGCCCCAGTCCAGGGCTTGGAGTCTCAGCACTAGTCCCAGTCCAGGGCTCATTAGGAGTCTCAGCACTAGTCCCAGTCCAGGGCTTGGAGTCTCAGCACTAGTCCCAGTCCAGGGCTCATTAGGAGTCTCAGCACTAGTCCCAGTCCAGGGCTTGGAGTCTCAGCACTAGTCCCAGTCCAGGGCTCATTAGGAGTCTCAGCACTAGACCCAGTCCAGGGCTTATTAGGAGTCTCAGCACTAGTCCCAGTCCAGGGCTCATTAGGAGTCTCAGCACTAGTCCTAGCCCAGGGCTCATTAGGAGTCTCAGCACTAGTCCCAGTCCAAGGATCATTAGGAGTCTCAGCACTAGTCCCAGTCCAAGGATCATTAGGAGTCTCAGCACTAGTCCCAGTCCAGGGCTCATTAGGAATCTCAGCACTAGTCCCAGTCCAAGGATCATTAGGAGTCTCAGCACTAGTCCTAACCCAGGGCTCATTAGGAATCTCAGCACTAGTCCCAGTCCAAGGCTCATTAGGAGTCTCAGCACTAGTCCCAGTCCGAGGATCATTAGGAGTCTCAGCACTAGTCCCAGTCCAAGGATCATTAGGAGTCTCAGCACTAGTCCCAGTCCAAGGATCATTAGGAGTCTCAGCACTAGTCCTAGCCCAGGGCTCATTAGGAGTCTCAGCACTAGTCCCAGTCCAAGGATCATTAGGAGTCTCAGCACTACTCCTAGTCCAGGGCTCATTAGGAGTCTCAGCACTAGTCCCAGTCCAGGGCTTGGAGTCTCAGCACTAGTCCCAGTCCAGGGCTTGGAGTCTCAGCACTAGTCCCAGTCCAGGGCTCATTAGGAGTCTCAGCACTAGACCCAGTCCAGGGCTCATTAGGAGTCTCAGCACTAGACCCAGTCCAGGGCTCATTAGGAGTCTCAGCACTAGTCCTAGTCCAGGGCTCATTAGGAGTCTCAGCACTAGTCCCAGTCCAGGGCTCATTAGGAGTCTCAGCACTAGACCCAGTCCAGGGCTCATTAGGAGTCTCAGCACTAGTCCCAGTCCAGGGCTCATTAGGAGTCTCAGCACTAGTCCCAGTCCAAAGCTTGGAGTCTCAGCACTAGTCCCAGTCCAGGGCTCATTAGGAGTCTCAGCACTAGGCCCAGTCCAGGGCTTATTAGGAGTCTCAGCACTAGTCCCAGTCCAAGGCTCATTAGGAGTCTCAGCACTAGTCCCAGTCCAGGGTTCATTAGGAGTCTCAGCACTAGTCCTAACCCAGGGCTCATTAGGAATCTCAGCACTAGTTCCAGTCCAAGGCTCATTAGGAGTCTCAGCACTAGCCCCAGTCCGAGGATCATTAGGAGTCTCAGCACTAGTCCCAGTCCAAGGATCATTAGGAGTCTCAGCACTAGTCCTAGCCCAGGGCTCATTAGGAGTCTCAGCACTAGTCCTAGCCCAGGGCTCATTAGGAGTCTCAGCACTAGTCCCAGTCCAAGGATCATTAGGAGTCTCAGCACTAGTCCCAGTCCGAGGATCATTAGGAGTCTCAGCACTAGTCCCAGTCCAAGGATCATTAGGAGTCTCAGCACTAGTCCCAGTCCGAGGATCATTAGGAGTCTCAGCACTAGTCCCAGTCCAAGGATCATTAGGAGTCTCAGCACTAGTCCTAGCCCAGGGCTCATTAGGAGTCTCAGCACTAGTCCTAGCCCAGGGCTCATTAGGAGTCTCAGCACTAGTCCCAGTCCAAGGATCATTAGGAGTCTCAGCACTAGTCCCAGTCCGAGGATCATTAGGAGTCTCAGCACTAGTCCCAGTCCAGGGCTCATTAGGAATCTCAGCACTAGTCCCAGTCCAAGGATCATTAGGAGTCTCAGCACTAGTCCTAACCCAGGGCTCATTAGGAATCTCAGCACTAGTCCCAGTCCAAGGCTCATTAGGAGTCTCAGCACTAGTCCCAGTCCGAGGATCATTAGGAGTCTCAGCACTAGTCCCAGTCCAAGGATCATTAGGAGTCTCAGCACTAGTCCTAGCCCAGGGCTCATTAGGAGTCTCAGCACTAGTCCTAGCCCAGGGCTCATTAGGAGTCTCAGCACTAGTCCCAGTCCAAGGATCATTAGGAGTCTCAGCACTACTCCTAGTCCAGGGCTCATTAGGAGTCTCAGCACTAGTCCCAGTCCAGGGCTTGGAGTCTCAGCACTAGTCCCAGTCCAGGGCTTATTAGGAGTCTCAGCACTAGTCCCAGTCCAGGGCTTATTAGGAGTCTCAGCACTAGTCCCAGTCCAGGGCTTATTAGGAGTCTCAGCACTAGTCCCAGTCCAGGGCTCATTAGGAGTCTCAGCACTAGTCCCAGTCCAAGGATCATTAGGAGTCTCAGCACTAGTCCCAGTCCAGGGCTCATTAGGAGTCTCAGCACTAGTCCCAGTCCAAGGCTCATTAGGAGTCTCAGCACTAGTCCCAGTCCGAGGATCATTAGGAGTCTCAGCACTAGTCCCAGTCCAGGGCTTATTAGGAGTCTCAGCACTAGTCCCAGTCCAGGGCTTATTAGGAGTCTCAGCACTAGTCCCAGTCCAAGGATCATTAGGAGTCTCAGCACTAGTCCCAGTCCAGGGCTCATTAGGAGTCTCAGCACTAGTCCTAACCCAGGGCTCATTAGGAATCTCAGCACTAGTCCCAGTCCAAGGCTCATTAGGAGTCTCAGCACTAGTCCCAGTCCGAGGATCATTAGGAGTCTCAGCACTAGTCCCAGTCCAAGGATCATTAGGAGTCTCAGCACTAGTCCTAGCCCAGGGCTCATTAGGAGTCTCAGCACTAGTCCTAGCCCAGGGCTCATTAGGAGTCTCAGCACTAGTCCCAGTCCAAGGATCATTAGGAGTCTCAGCACTACTCCTAGTCCAGGGCTCATTAGGAGTCTCAGCACTAGTCCTAGCCCAGGGCTCATTAGGAGTCTCAGCACTAGTCCCAGTCCAGCGCTCATTAGTAGTCTCAGCACTAGTCCTAGCCCAGGGCTCATTAGGAGTCTCAGCACTAGTCCTAGCCCAGGGCTCATTAGGAGTCTCAGCACTAGTCCCAGTCCAAGGATCATTAGGAGTCTCAGCACTAGTCCCAGTCCAAGGATTATTAGGAGTCTCAGCACTAGTCCTAGTCCAGGGCTCATTAGGAGTCTCAGCACTAGTCCTAGCCCAGGGCTCATTAGGAGTCTCAGCACTAGTCCCAGTCCAGGGCTCATTAGGAGTCTCAGCACTAGTCCCAGTCCAGGGCTCATTAGGAGTCTCAGCACTAGTCCCAGTCCAGGGCTTGGAGTCTCAGCACTAGTCCTAGCCCAGGGCTCATTAGGAGTCTCAGCACTAGTCCTAGCCCAGGGCTCATTAGGAGTCTCAGCACTAGCCCCAGTCCAGGGCTTGGAGTCTCAGCACTAGTCCCAGTCCAGGGCTTGGAGTCTCAGCACTAGTCCCAGTCCAGGGCTCATTAGGAGTTTCAGCACTAGCCCCAGTCCAGGCTTGGAGCCTCAGCACTAGTCCTAGCCCAGGGCTCATTAGGAGTCTCAGCACTAGTCCTAGCCCAGGGCTCATTTGGAGTCTCAGCACTAGTCCCAGTCCAGGGCTCATTAGGAGTCTCAGCACTAGTCCCAGTCCAGGGCTCATTAGGAGTCTCAGCACTAGTCCCAGTCCAGGGCTCATTAGGAGTCTCAGCACTAGTCCCAGTCCAGGGCTCATTAGGAGTCTCAGCACTAGCCCCAGTCCAGGGCTCATTAGGAGTCTCAGCACTAGTCCCAGTCCAGGGCTCATTAGGAGTCTCAGCACTAGTCCTAGCCCAGGGCTCATTAGGAGTCTCAGCACTAGTCCCAGTCCAGGGCTCATTAGGAGTCTCAGCACTAGTCCCAGTCCAGGGCTTGGAGTCTCAGCACTAGTCCCAGTCCAGGGCTTGGAGTCTCAGCACTAGTCCTAGCCCAGGGCTCATTAGGAGTCTCATCACTAGTCCCAGTCCAGGGCTCATTTGGAGTCTCAGCACTAGTCCCAGTCCAGGGCTTATTAGGAGTCTCAGCACTAGTCCCAGTCCAGGGCTTATTAGAAGTCTCAGTACTAGTCCCAGTCCAGGGCTTATTAGGAGTCTCAGCACTAGTCCCAGTCCAAGGATCATTAGGAGTCTCAGCACTAGTCCCAGTCCAGGGCTCATTAGGAGTCTCAGCACTAGTCCTAGCCCAGGGCTCATTAGGAGTCTCACCACTAGTCCCAGTCCAGGGCTCATTAGGAGTCTCAGCACTAGTCCCAGTCCAGGGCTTGGAGTCTCAGCACTAGTCCCAATCCAGGGCTTGGAGTCTCAGCACTAGTCCCAGTCCAGGGCTCATTAGGAGTCTCAGCACTAGTCCTAGCCCAGGGCTCATTAGGAGTCTCAGCACTAGTCCTAGCCCAGGGCTCATTAGGAGTCTCAGCACTAGTCCCAGTCCAGGGCTCATTAGGAGTCTCAGCACTAGTCCCAGTCCAGGGCTTGGAGTCTCAGCACTAGTCCTAGCCCAGGGCTCATTAGGAGTCTCAGCACTAGTCCCAGTCCAGGGCTCATTTGGAGTCTCAGCACTAGTCCCAGTCCAGGGCTCATTAGGAGTCTCAGCACTAGTCCTAGCCCAGGGCTCATTAGGAGTCTCAGCACTAGTCCTAGCCCAAGGCTCATTAGGAGTCTCAGCACTAGTCCTAGCCCAGGGCTCATTAGGAGTCTCAGCAGTAGTCCTAGCCTAGGGCTCATTAGGAGTCTCAGCACTAGTCCCAGTCCAGGGCTCATTTGGAGTCTCAGCACTAGTCCTAGCCCAGGGCTCATTAGGAGTCTCAGCACTAGTCCTAGCCCAGGGCTCATTAGGAGTCTCAGCACTAGTCCTAGCCCAGGGCTTGGAGTCTCAGCACTAGTCCCAGTCCAGGGCTTGGAGTCTCAGCACTAGTCCCAGTCCAGGGATCATTAGGAGTCTCAGCACTAGTCCTAGTCCAGGGCTTGGAGTCTCAGCACTAGTCCCAGTCCAGGGCTTGGAGTCTCAGCACTAGTCCCAGCCCAGGGCTCATTAGGAGTCTCAGCACTAGTCCCAGCCCAGGGCTCATTAGGAGTCTCAGCACTAGTCCTAGTCCAGGGCTTGGAGTCTCAGCACTAGTCCTAGCCCAG